>NC_071255.1:20220189-20315189 GCF_023375685.1 Ictalurus furcatus | reverse complement strand
TCCAGGTTGATTCATAACATTTTCAGTTGACTGGAACTTCTTATTGCCCTGATGGGCATTTTCAGTGCTTGTGCTATTTTCTTATATCCACTTCCCATTTTGTGAAGCTAAACAACCTTTTGCTGCACATCACAGCTATATTCCTTGGTCTATTGTTATGAATGACTAAGGGAATTTGGTCTATGTGTTACCTCATATGTATACCTCTGTGAAACAGGAAGTCATGGTTGAACAATTTCTTGTTCCTAGTCACCCAGGTGTACAAAAAAAATTACCATATCAATGGGAATATATTTCAAATATATTTTTCTCATATGAATTCATACGGGTGCCAACACATCTATATTTAAGAAAGATTTTTTTGGGGTAAACCTGTGTTGTGTTTGCAATTAATTGATATCCAAACAATTGTATATATATATATATATATATATATATATATATATATATATATATATATATATCCATCACTCTCACTAGATTAATCGTGTCTTGTTCCATGTTAAAAGGAACATGTTTTTAGGCAGTATCTATCTTTTACATCATGTGCTGCTTTCAAAAGCTGCTGCCATGACCATATTGCCTTGTTCATTAAAGAGCAACTCCAGCTGCCTCTTTTCCTGTTGTCACGCCCCCATGTTCAGACACCATCTGTGTAATAAATGTCCCTTTTACACCCAACACATGGAGAGTGGCTTCGTGCACACTAAGCTTATTTTGTTGAGGTAATAAATTTTATTTGATCGTATGCAGTGGTAACGCATGTTTATGATACTCTGGCAGACCAGTACTGACAATTTGCATGATATATGTACTCACTCATGGTGGGAAAGCATCTAGCATGAAGCTTTAAGCTCAAATAAATCGAATAATATCCCAGACAGTGTGAAACTGAATGTGATCAGTGTGAACTAAATAGCTTGACACATACAGTACTTTAAATAAAGGTAACAGCTCCATTTCTAAGGAGATTAATTTTCATTGTTTGGTGCTCAACATCTGTTGATGTTTTAAGTTTTCCCTCTGATTTATTACTTAATTTAGTCATGGGCAATTCCCACCCATCAGGCAGCTTTCCCCTATCACACAATAGCCAACATGGGAGGGCAAACGCTAACACATGCGTCCTCCAACTGCATCTTTTCAAACAATTGCTCATGCATAATCTGGGGGTGGTGTAACACAGACAGAGGAAAGTGTGATCCACCCACTTCCGCATGCATGAGCTCACAGGCACCCATGATTTACTAGTGTCACTGTGATTTACCCTAGGAACATAGCCAATTTTGATCCTTTGGGCTCCCAGCCACAGAGGGCATCAGGATTCAAACCCACGATCTCAGGAAGATAGGACAAACACTTTTCTGTTGTACCACTCAGAAGCATGTAATAAGAAGTTTCAAATGGGGGGTGGGGGGTGGTGGGTGACTATCATTGCATGTCAGCTATTTTGCAATAAACTATGTAGTACAACACATACATCAGTTGCATTTGTATTTTTTCACTACTATGGTAGAAACATGATTTAATCCCCAAATTTTCTCTGGTTTCAAGTGGTCTCATTTAAAGCAAACCATTAAGCCTCCTACCACTATCTGACCTCTAAAACTAAATTAACAAGGCCTGATTTTCAGTGATTTCTCACTAGTGGGCGATTGATGAGTGTGTCAGATAGACCAGCACAAAGGTTTTGACAGTCAGAATGAGATAAGCCCTTCCTTCAGGACTGACGTCAACGTGCAGCACTCATGTCTAAGCCAACCACCAATCTTTTCATAAAATATACTAGTAATGAAACAATACTTTTGTAGAAAGTAAATAAGTAAATAATCCAAATATTAGATAATACATTTTTACATTATGTATTTTTGTTTGTTTTTATAGACTTTTCATGAAATACACTGCAGTTGCTTTTTAAAAGATTGAATATTTGCCAGTGCTGTGTGCCAATGGCTCACATCTCCTTTTAAGTCAACCTAAGGACTTGCCTACAGAATAACACCTCACAACAGGATATGCTGAAACATCGATATGGTGGCTTTCAGTGAACAAACAATACCACTGGAAGAGATCGATGGAGGGTGCTGGAGATGGCTCTTAAAGCCAGAGCCCTGCTGAGAGGGGCTAATTGGGGCTATGTGGGACTCACAACTCACAGTGGTAGTGGCAGCTTTCACCAGTGTACAACAAAAAAAGCTGAGGATGTAGTCTTGTTTTTCATGTTGTTACATGATTACCAGGTCAAATGAAGATAGTTGTTAAGCTGAGCAGAGGTTAATGTGTAGGATGTATATCTTGAAATCTGTGCCAAAGACTTCTCTAGTCAACAAGGACTGTTTGGTTATCGAAGTGATTTGGTAATTCACAGATGGAGTCATTAATTTTGCAAATGCTGCATTTATTTGTATTATAAACAACGTATATATTTCCTGTGGACAAATATAAATGATAAAATTGAAATCAGCAAACACCACTGTAAGAATTGAATGTGAATTTGAAAAACATCACATAGAGTACTCATGTGAAAAATAAATATTTTCTCAAATATACAAATTACTTGATTCAGAATTAGTTTCAAATGTGTCAACATTCCTCACTTAACCCATGCACTTAGTAAAGCAAGGGAGGAAAAATGAGGTGAAATGGGGCATGTGAGACAAGGCTGTAGAGGAGAGACAAGATGAAAAGCATGGTGGCCATCTGAGCATATGAACCAAATCCCTTCTGTCTTCAGAGACATACATCAAGGAGAGTTGCTGGCTCTCCAGCTGGCAAAGTCTGGAAAAATATTGTTAATTAAACGCATTTCACTTTTTTTTTTTTTTTTTTTTACTGTAACCCTTACATATGAGTGAATTAAACCATATTAGTGCATAAATGCAATCTTGTATGAAAAACAAAGTGAAAAAAGGTGGATTCCCAAAAGCAATAAAGCATGTTGTCAAAACAAAAACCTCACAATAGAGTAAAATTAAAGCTCTTTGTTGCAATGTTGCAATGGATGGCTGCAGTTCATAATACCAGGCAACTGTCACATTTTCATTGTAGTCCAGAAATGTGAAAATGTTTCTTTACCTTTTCAAGTTGTGCGTTTTGTTTAGACTTATAGAGGAACTCCCCGACTGCCACAAAGACAGAGAGAACAAGTCCAGCAGCCAGAACAATGAAGATTCCTCCAATGTTCTGCACACCCAGGGCACTGGCCTCTTTACTCTCTTCCTCCGGGCAGCCATTCCCTCTCCACCATTTCTCCTTCATCATGTGCAGCTTCCCTTCTTCTTGGAGCTGCAGGATTGCTATGGTGATCTTATCTCGGTATGGAGAGCCTGGGGAGGTCAAAAAGAAAGAAAAAATAAATCAACATCTTTTGACTGGAGAAGAATTATGACTAGCAGAGCAGAGGACTCTTTTTGTCCAATTATTTTAAACACAAATTTATCAAATTGGGAGAAAGTTGGGTAACTGACAAAGAAGGATTTACACTAAGAAATAAAATCAGTTGCTGTGGCAAGAATGCTGCATGTTTTATGAAAGCCTGGTGATTAGATGAAGAAAGATAGAGAGCAAATGCAACTGGAGCACTGTATGAGCCACAAGAAGCCCTCTAGCTGAACGCCGATTGCTGAAATTTAGCTCCCAGGGTGCCACTGATAACACCAATAAAACCCAATTACATTCTGGGCATCTGCATTTTTTTTGTTTTATCTATTTATTTTCTGTCTAATTAAACTAGTTGCCATACTTAATTTGACTTAGCATTTCCAGTATGCATTTTGGCTTAGAGAATAAATGTTTTCCCAAAATGAGCTTTGAAGTGTTCTCCCACTGCAGGTCTTAGTTTGTTCTGAGCCCCAGCATGTGATGAGAGAAACCTCCTTGATTTCCCGCATCCCATTACTGCATGCACAGGTAAACTGGCTATACTCCATCCACTCCACACTATTCATTAAAACCCATCAGGAAAGGGTACTTTTTATTTGAACTGAAAGGTGAAACAGAGCAAGGGTACTTAAATTTCTTCATTCCAACCGGTCAGTGTTCTGATGATGATAATGTTCCTGTGGTTGGGCTTAAATAATATGGCTATTAATTTTGCCCAACTTATTTAAAATTGTATTGTGCTCTCACCCACATCAAACTCACACTGAATCCACCTCAGTGCCCACACACTGTGATGTTCTGAAACACTGATCGTCATCCTCTTTGTTGTAGAACTGAGATTAACATGAAGGGAAGTGCAGTGCAGCAGTAGATCCAGTATAGTCATTTAAACCATCTTTCTCCATTAACTAATCTTAACTGAGTAAGAGTACGTGAAATGCTCATAGCTGGATCCCAGTTATTTATTAAAATTATGCATAATTTTAATGATTAATGATTCATTTTAATATTCACAATTACTGACAAATTCACTAAGAATTGACAGTAAAAATACCAGCATACTTGAATTAACAAAAGACCACGTGAAAAGGACTTCATATTTCTATCTGATCTTATGAGTCTGATGTATTTGGAGTGATGTATTTAGATAAAACTGCAAAACCAACTTTTAACAAACAAAAATAATAGTCAAGGCAAGTCTTGAATGGGTTCCTAAGAGGTGAAGGGACTAAGGGGTTGTTGCCACCAGTGATGTTTTGGGAGGGGGGGGGGGGGATTAGGCTACCTTAATTAATGACAGTAGGCTATAGAAGTATAGCATATGTTCAAGCTTGAAAAAAATGTTCAAAGTCAAAGACAGTAAGTCATAAATAAATGAATAAAAGTTAAGTCCAAGTCATTAAAATCGTGACCTAAATCCAAGATTTGGACTTGAGTATTAAAAAAGTAAATTACCAGTCAGTATTTTTCTCATTTCCTTATTTTTGCTGGTATGATATTGAACTATTTTTATTTAACTACAGAAATAGATTAGTATGTTATTGGTGCTTACTCTCTATTGTTGTATTTGTGTTTGAGCTGGATTCACCTGCAAGTTCCTTTTGGACAAATGTACTCCCGTTTTTAGAGTATTCTTCTATATATATATATATATCATGACAATGCTAACACACAATTTTAACTGATATTTAATACATATCAAAGGGTTTTTAATATTTTTAGGAACAATTGTTGCTTACATGAGCAATCTGTCCTGTGAAAATGACACCTTTTTTTCATATACTGTTAGGCTCTTGTTTTGTATCTTGTTATTTGTGTTATTTGGTATTTTGCCTTTGGACTCAACAGCTTTGGGGAAAAGAGTGTACTATTTGAAAACAAAAATAAAAAACAAGCAGAAGAATATAGTAAATTGAGGTCTGGCACAAATGCCTAGAGTTCTATTGTAAGAGCAATACTAATAAATTCCTTTACAGTATTGTTATTATGACTTTAAAACATAACAAAGATTTGTATAACAAATTACTGGATATGAGTTGGAATTTAGTAAATCAGCATGTTTGTATGCTGTATATTAAATGAGCAATGAAGATGAGCTAGGGATCCATTAACTAATCCTCCAGTCAAAACAAAAGAGGGGTATTTCATGCCAGGCTGGAGTGAATTCCAAATAAGACCCACAGCTGTATTCTGTGACATAAATGAAGAATAACAACAGAGAATGAATCTCTCAGGCACTGTCCTGCCATAAAATCCTCATAGTAATTCAAATGACTCATCAACACAGCAAACAGAGATGTTGGCCTGTTTCAGCCAGATCAATTTCCATTGAATGTTTCAAAATTTGTTCTTCTAGTATCAATAGAAAAGAAAGATTTCATGTTTTTATATTTTAGATATAATAACACTTGATCAAAATACCTCATCAATTGCTTCATGGTCCTTTACTGATGCTTTATTGCATAAAAAAAAAGCATTCAAGGCTTGGCCTGGTCAATATTTTCCTCTGCCTTTTACTGTTAGGTACTCTTGTGACTCTTTTAAACATAATGAATGGCCTACTGGGAAATAGTTGACAAATAAGATGTGCATTGCTTAACCAGAAAGTGATTAACAGTGTCCAGTAAACTGCAATGCAGATTTATACTAATTATCAGTGGAGGGTTTATTGGGAGAGGTGGGTGTGTTTCCTATGAGAAATGGACAGACAAGGCAGAAGGAAAACAGTTTACTTGTACGCTATCATTCCAGCTTGAACCAACACACCCCTGGCAGATGTTTGATGACATGGTACTGTACATGACTCCGCTTAATGACCCCTCTGGGGAAGAGGCATGCCATGTTCTCTGAAAGCTGACTGGGGTGATTTCTATTTCAGCAATACACAGAGGACAAACACAATGGTCCAGTAGCAATTATTAGACACACTAGGTAAATACAATAAAGAAAAAAAGAGCAAAGAGGGGCCTTTTTGATTATATGATGATGTGATCAGGAATAAAGGAATTTCATCTCCAGTTGGTGTTCCTATGTATCAGTTCAAATTCATTACAGTTCAGATAATCAAATTTGGTCAATTATTTTAAAGATCTATATGAATTCAGCTATGAATTGTGCACTACAGTACCTGGTATGCCACAGTGCCACCCCTGCACTAAAGTGTCTTGAATTACATTAATGTATGCCATTATGTTTTATCATAAACTGTTTTTTCCACATTTATGTAAACATGATTTACCAGTTCAGTTGATTGAGTACCTGCAACAATTTTGTGAAATATCAGATTTTATATTACTATCAAAATGGTATAAACACCAGTTGGTAATTATGGGCTACTTAAATTGCATTCATTCATCTTCAGTAACTGCTTTACATTTACAGCATTTAACACATGTCCTTATCCAACAAGTTGCCGAAGTGCTTTGTAGTCTCTATCAAAAAATAAAATATCCATAAAACAATGTCTTTATAAAACATTCACATGTCTTTTAGAAAGTAAAGCTAGATGATTTATGTAAGGCTTGTGTCAAAACACTTTGTGAGAATGTTTTTATGTAGTGACTGTAAAGAGATAAAAGGCCTCAATTAGGATTACACATATAGTGTTCAAGACTGTAAGATGATTTTTTTGTCTTTATTTTTTTTAAAAAACAAGATGTTTTTTTTTGTACTTACTAATAGCACATTATTAGCTTTGAGTAATTTTCTATGAATGATCATCCTGTCATCTTACCTATTGGTTAGTGCATTTACTGTATTTGCTTCAAACAGGAACATAGACTTGTATATTAATCAGTTTCAACTCAAATTACTGAACAGTCAACCTGTATAATTATTTACTGTTTTATATGTCATGCTACATAAAAACTCTAATGGCACCCACCATTTTTGTCATAAACCTTACTGTATATAAATTATGCAGCCTTAATTTATATACAAAAAGACTCCTTATGAAATAATTATGAATTTGTTATGAAGGCTGAATGTGGGTACCACCCAAATAAATGCTACAAATTTCTTACTTTAAAAACTGTTTGGGCTCAAATTAAGTTAATTACTAAATTCATTTGTCATTTACGATTAGGATTTCTCTGCCTCAAAGAGCCAGCAAACCAAACTAAAACTGGGTTTTCTTTATCCTGTGAAACATGAGAGTAAATCTGTAACCTGCAATTGCATTTTTCTAAATATGATCATAGCAGATTTTACATTTCACCTGTTCAATACAACCATGACTGTATTGATTATCCAACAATGTGCCTTCTATATTTTTGGAGTATTTATGTCCCTCCAAAATAGTGAGATACTGAGATGACTCTCACTTCTTTTCCATCTTGCTTTCCATTATAAGGTCTCTGCAGCTCATTTTCAGTTACAGCTACAGGCACACATGGTCAATATATGTTAGAGTTCTTGAATCTGTGAATGATGGATGGGTATCACAATGTCTCAGATATCAGACTATTATTTTGGATGAAATATTGATTTAGAGGCTTAGATAGAAGACAAAGCAGAAATAAATGGTCCAAAAATCAACAGACCAGTTCTCATATGCATTGTATAATCATTGATGGATAATGATGAAGCAATCTCTATTTTTCAAATGGCATACCTATATCCATAAAACACAAACTAAGCAATTGAGTTTAATCTTCCTTGGACTTCTTATTAGAGAGATTAGGAACAACAAAACAAAATGTACAATGTTCACTGTGGAAATCAATGACCAAAAAAGATAATCATCTTCTTTGCATTCTTTGCAGCTTTAAACAAATGTCGTTATGACTTACTGATGACCGATAATAATTAGCTTTGTAATGAAGTGAAAACAATTATAATTAGGGATGATAATGTGTTGTATTATAGTAAATTGTGAGGGTCTGTCTGTCTGTACATTGCAGGATAAATATTTTTCTTAGGCCTGGTGTTTCGTTTTATTCTTTATTTTATTTTTCCCATAAGTCAGTGCTCATTTTCTGTTACAGCATTTGACATTGCACTCAGAGCCATTTAATTATGAGGAATTTATGTTCATTTGAATATGCTATTAATATACTATTTGCGGATTCATCTGTTGTCGTAGACGCTGTGTGTTTCTGAATGCAGAGCTGCCCTGTCAGATTATTGTCTAATTTATTTACTAACAAAGGTAGATTTAACATAATTATTTATTTCAATTAACTTTCAATTAACATATTCACGACTATATAAAATTTCCTACAGCTGGAAATAAAAAGTATCATCATAATTAAGAGCCATTCAAGGGGTTTAAGTTTTAAACAATGGAGCCTTCAGGGGTTCCTCTATGTTTTTTTTTGTTTGTTTGTTTTGTTTTGTTTTTTGATAATATTTAATTCAAATATCATTACTCATAGAAACTTGAAACATCAGAATAACTTTACAAAATATAATAACCTCAAGGGTTCTTTGCATAGGTGTGAATTATATAGATATTTCTTAGCTTCATGGATCCCTTTTTGATCAGGCAGCTCTTAGCTGTAGGGTTCTACATCAAACCTTTAATGTTTCCCACAGAGGGACAACCAAAAAATACTTAAGAATTTCACTGTGATGAGTATCGCTATGTATTGCTGTGAGATTTATTATTGTGATATGTACCACTGTGACATGTATCACTGTGATAAGTATTGCTGCGTATTTCTCTGACATGTACCAGTCTGAAATGTACCGCTGTGATAAGTATCGACATGATAAGTATCGCTATGATAAGTATTGCTGTGATAAGTATTGCTGTGATACGTATTGCTGTGATATGTATTGCTGTGACATGTACCACTCTGACATGTGTCGCTGTGATATGTATTGCTTTTACATGTATCACTCTGACATGTACCACTGTGATAAGTATTGCTGTAATAAGTATCACTGGGATAAGTATCGCAATGATAAGTATTGCTGTGATAAGTTTTGCTGTGATATGTATTGCTGTGGCATGTACTACTCTGACATGTATCGCTGTGATAAGTATTGCTATGATATGTATTGCTGTGACATGTACCGCTATGACATGTATCACTGTCGTAAGTATTGCTGTGATACATATTGCTGTGGTAAGTATCGCTGTGATATATATTGCTGTGACGTGTACCGCTCTGACATGTATGGCTGTGATAAGTAATGCTGTGGTAAGTATTGCTGTGATAAGTAACACTGTGATAAGTAATGCTGTGATATGTATTGATGTGACATGAAACACTGCGGTAAGTAATGCTGTCTTAAGTATTGCTGTGACATGTATTGCTGTGAAATAAGCCACTCTGACATGTATTGCTGTGGTAAGTATCACTATGATATGTATTGTTGCGACATGCACCACCCTGACATATATTGCTGTGGTAAGTATCCCTGTGATATTTATTGCTGTGAAATATTCCGCTATGACATGTATTGCTGTGATAAGTATTGCTGTGATATGTATCGCTGTGATATATATTGCTTTGATAAGTATCGATATGATATGTATTGCTGTGACATGTACCACTCTGACATGTATCACTGTGTTGAGTATCGCTGTAATAAGTATTGCTGTGATAAGTATCACTGTCATATGTATTGCTGTGGCATGTTTTGCTGTTCATTTGTACAATCCTATCCATGTAGTTCCAAGCCAAGCATTGCTACTTCATAAAAAATAAAAGGAACCAATATCATATTTTAGCTGGAAGTCCCAACTGCACAAAACATGCTTTTGAACCTGTCCACTAGAGCATAGGGAACTCTGCCATACAACTTTCTTCATCCAGCAGCATCAAATATTATATTATTAATGCAGCCTGTCAAACATGTTAAAGTCAATTATATATATATATATATATATATATATATATATATATATATATATATATATATATATATATATATATATATATATACAGTGAGGGAAAAAAGTATTTGATCCCCTGCTGATTTTGTACGTTTGCCCACTGACAAAGAAATGATCAGTCTATAATTTTAATGGTGGATTTATTTGAACAGTGAGAGACAGAATAACAACAAAAAAATCCAGAAAAACGCATGTCAAAAATGTTATAAATTGATTTGCATTTTAATGAGGGAAATAAGTATTTGACCCCCTCTCAATCAGAAGGATTTCTGGCTCCCAGGTGTCTTTTATACAGGAAACAAGCTGAGATTAGGAGCACACTCTTAAAGGGAGTGCTCCTAATCTCAGCTTGTTACCTGTATAAAAGACACCTGTCCACAGAAGCAATCAATCAATCAGATTCCAAACTCTCCACCATGGCCAAGACCAAAGAGCTCTCCAAGGATGTCAGGGACAAGATTGTAGACCTACACAAGTCTGGAATGGGCTACAAGACCATTGCCAAGCAGCTTGGTGAGAAGGTGACAACAGTTGGTGCGATTATTCGCAAATGGAAGAAACACAAAAGAACTGTCAATCTCCCTCGGCCTGGGGCTCCACGCAAGATCTCACCTCGTGGAGTTGCAATGATCATGAGAACAGTGAGGAATCAGCCCAGAACTACACGGGAGGATCTTGTCAATGATCTCAAGGCAGCTGGGACCATAGTCACCAAGAAAACAATTGGTAACACATTATGCTGTGAAGGACTAAAATCCTGCAGCGCCCGCAAGGTCCCCCTGAAAGCACATATACATGCCCGTCTGAAGTTTTCCAATGAACATCAGAATAATTCAGGGACAACTGGGTGAAAGTGTTGTGGTCAGATGAGACCAAAATGGAGCTCTTTGGCATCAACTCAACTCGCCGTGTTTGGAGGAGGAGGAATGCTGCCTATGACCCCAAAAACACCATCCCCACCGTCAAACATGGAGGTGGAAACATTATGCTTTGGTGGTGTTTTTCTGCTAAGGGGACAGGACAACTTCACCGCATCAAAGGGACGATGGACGGGGCCATGTACCGTCAAATCCAGGGTGAGAACCTCCTTCCCTCAGCCAGGGCATTGAAAATGGGTCATGGATGAGTATGACAATGACCCAAAATACATGGCCAAGGCAACAAAGGAGTGGCTCAAGAAGAAGCACATTAAGGTCCTGGAGTGGCCTAGCCAGTCTCCAGACCTTAATCCCATAGAAAATCTGTGGAGGGAGCTGAAGGTTTGAGTTGCCAAACGTCAGCCTCGAAACCTTAATGACTTGGAGAAGATCTGCAAAGAGGAGTGGGACAAAATCCCTCCTGAGATGTGTGCAAACCTGGTGGCCAACTACAAGAAACGTCTGACTTCTGAGATTGCCAACAAGGGTTTTGCCACCAAGTACTAAGTCATGTTTTGCAGAGGGGTCAAATACTTATTTCCCTCATTAAAATGCAAATCAATTTATAACATTTTTGACATGCGTTTTTCTGGATTTTCTTGTTGTTATTCTGTCTCTCACTGTTCAAATAAATCTACCATTAAAATTATAGAATGATCATTTCTTTGTCAGTGGGCAAACGTACAAAATCAGCAGGGGATCAAATACTTTTTTCCCTCACTGTATATATATATATATATATATATATATATATATATATATATATATATATATATATATATATATATATATATATACTAAATGGCATCTAGGGTAGGGAGAACTGCCTGCCTATGGCGACAGATACTAAAACAGTACAATTAGCAATTTAAATGCCTCATGCTGAGCTGCCTGGAAAAGGCACACAGGGGAAAGATAATACTAAGCTCCCTTTTCTGAATGCCCTGTGTGTATATTCCCATTCCCAACACCATCCAAAGACACACATTTTAAAAACCAGAAACACATTCTGTGTGTTCATATGAAGATGTACTGCCCTTACATAAGCAGTTAAGAGAGGTGAAGCAGATTTCAAACCTCAAAACACACCTGGTTAAAGCATCACACTAAAGCAAGGTGGAAGACTCTCACTGACAATAAGAATCTAGGATCCTTTCCAAGGATTGGACAACTACTTGTGTTTGTGTTCTTTGCCTCCTAAAGTGGTCCAAAGGCCTTTTATTTTTCATATCAAAGCAGCTGATGTGCTTTCAAAGCAATGCTTCCTAAACTGCACTGTAATTTTTTAATGACATTTTTTATGCATTAAAATTATTAATTAAAAATGCAAAAAATATTGCACACATATGGTTTACTTATTCATTGATTTATGTTCATAGTAGAGAAATAATATACAGCAACAGCTTACCAAAGATCCCCAAGCTGTTTCATGCGTTATTTGAGCATTTATTTGGGTTATAATCTATGCAATAAGGATTCTAACAGTGGTATGGTAAACTGTTAATTCCCTCACCACAGAAATGTGATAAGCAAAGATTATACATGTGGTCATTGTGCAAAAATGTCTCAAGGCTGGATTTTTCTCCAGACACAGGTACTTAGCAGTGACTCTTTTTTCCCCATTTCTACAAGTAATTCAGCCGGAGGGCTGCATGTATAACAGGATTAAGACAATCTGCGCCCAAGCCTGGTAATCAAATCCCGCTCCTCCACATTGCAATGGAAATGTCTTTCCATCACCCTTTTCATTTCCTTACTATTTTATGCATTACCCATTTCTTGCATGTTTACACCCCTACCCCCTTTTCTTCCTACTCATTCTGTGAGCAAGGACCACATAGGCAAATTTAATCAGACAGTCTGACTATCAGAATTAAATAAAATCTGATTGAACACTTGGAAAAGAGGACCAGTATCAGACAGATATGAGGTCTACTCCTGGATTTAAAAATTTATAATTTATAATATATATATATATATATATATATATATATATATATATATATATATATATATATACATATATATATACTGCAGCATGCAGAAATACTGCACATTAGTGCAGTTTTACAGAGGGTACTTGTAACACACACTGTGTAAGTTGATTATTAGTCAGTATTTTCATGTTGTAGTACCACTGTATAGTGTTATCAGTCCGATTAATGAACTGTATTATTTTAAATTTTGTGAAAGAAGCTTTATCCAGACCACTGAAAGATCTAAAGGCCCATTATTATGGCATTTATCAGCATGTAATTAAGGATGGTACAAGCAATATTACACAATCCTGTTTTTTAAATCTCAGTTGCTACAGATAATCTCTGACTTCATAATCACTACTGAACACAACAATACCGTAGTCTGACTTTGCTCTAAAAGCAATGAGGCATCATTATCATAGAAATAATTAAAAAAGTTATAATAATGCAGTGGTAAAATTGTCATTGCACATTTTCATTTGTGTATTTGTATACATACCCATAGGAGTACCAACACCATAGGATTTGGAGTCAATGAGGCCGCCTATCTGCGTGAGATTGCAGTTGCGCTGGGTGACGTACTCGATTGTGGTGGACTCCATGAGGAAGGCGTAATCGGAGGTAAGCACCCGTTGAATGCCCTCCTCCACACTCTTCACCATGACTGAATGCCTCCGACTGCTCATGAACTCCCACATCTTGTCGTATGTGGAGATCTTTGTTTTCTGGAGAGGAGATTTCAGTAAAACATTAGGCAAATTACAGGCCATTATGGAACAGTGAGAAATGATGGCTCCTAGAGGGCTGCTGATTTTCACAATAGGTTATTGCAAACTGTGAGAAATCCATTATCGGAAACAGTTACATTTACATGTAGACTGATTTCACAGGGGAGTGAAACTGAATACACTGACACCGAATACACTTTGTAGCATACTGAACGTGTTCTTCACAATCCAGCAACACACACTCCGTGCTTGTAGACAGCTGATATATTTGACTGGAAGGCCATAAGTCATATTCAGTGATAACACTGTTAATAGCAACTTGGCTACTATTAACAATAGTATATGCTATCTACGTATACAATATAATTTATGCAATATTTGATCTATATGAATATTACAAAATTATATTTTTTATCGCACTTGTAAAATACAAACATTGAAGGCTCTCTTTCAATCTCAGTGCAAGCACAATATGTTGGTTTAACACCAGCATGTTGCTAATTATTTTGCTTATAAGCCATTTTTCTACTTTGTTCTCAGTTTGTAATTTGTGCTACTTTCCTTTTCAGAAATAAACACACAGGTACAGACATGGGTAGACCAGTGGGGTGACATTCAAAATCTGATGGTGCAGTGAGATTTTCAAGTCAACTTTGGTCTCTAACTACCTCTTAGCACAAACAATGCTAAAACGATATCTTCCTGCCTACAGCAGGCTTAAAAGTCCTGCCTCATTTCTGACAGCCCAGCCTTGTGACTGTGCAAAGTTTATGTCACCCCACAAATCACAGTGAATAAGCTGCTTTACCAACTGCTAAAGAAATACAACTAACTGAATAACAACTAACTGTTAACTAACCTTAACAAATAAAAACAAAGAATTTAGTTGTGAAATGTGAATCAGTTCATGAGTCATTACATACAGATAATCATACAGTACTGTGCAAAAGTTTTAGGCACGCTTTTTTTTTTTAGTACAACATTTCTTATAGATTTCTATTTTATGACTTCTACATTATCAAGTCAATACAAAAAACATTTTAGATTCCCATACATTAGTTTTCCAGCACAAAATTAAATGATACAGAAAAATGTTTGTATGTCAGTAAAGAAAGCAGTATATTATGTAAGAGAACACTTTTCAGACAACAAAACATAATGAAGGCTGCTGGGTTTTGCTGCAAAAATAAGAAGCAAGTGCAACAGTCAAAGTCTCTGGTAGAACTGTGGCTGGTTCTGCAAGATGTTCAATAAAACTTACAGCTCATTTCCTTATAAAACTGCACAAATTGTACCAGAGACTACTATTTTTATTTGTATTTTTTTGTCACACCAAATATTGACTTTGTTTCATTTAATACTGTTTACTGCTCTTTACAGTATTTTTTTATTTTATTTTTTTTAATGAAACATTTAATTTCATTATTTTGAAGGCATCTTTGCTCTACAGCATTTATTTACATGTGCCTAAAACTTTTGCACAGTACTGTACATGTTAAAAGAACCCAGACTCAGACTTGGCAGATGTATTGTATTTATATCAGCCAATTAGTTTCCTCATGTTCTGATCTTCTGTATGTTGTCCATCAGTGCCACTGGCTCAGTGATCATTAAGGCTAATTCACACCAAAAGCATTACTGAAGCATATTTTAGTTGTGCCTTTCACAGAACAGATGCACTTCTATTTTAACCAATTTTTAAATCCATGCCAGCTCAAAGAGACACAACTCACTTACATAAAACTGCAGCCCCATCTGTCCTGTTTTTCCTTTCATTATAGCTCTGCACATGAATAAGACCTACACTGCCTATAAATCCGTTTAAATCACATACTTCCACTTTCACTGCAGTGAATTGTGAGGACATCTGAAAAGATAATCAGGGTCTCTTTACCCACCATCTACACCTCCTTGAACAATTGCTGTATCCGCAAAGCCACAAGTATTGCGATCGACCCCTCTCACCATTTTCATGGACTATTCACCCTAATGCCATCTGGCAGAAGGTACAGGAGCATCCGTGCCGCCACCACCAGCAGATTCTGCAACAGTTTCTTTCCTGAGGCAGTCAGATGACTCAACACCCTGCTGCCTCCCAACGCTCACCTGGGCTAGCCGAATACCTAACCCAGTAAGACTCAGTACCACTGCACATGGACTAACCAGTAAGACTCAGTACCACTCACACTGCACTTTACATAGCTGCATCAGTCACTTTATACTATGGAACTTGTTTTTGCTGCCAGTATTGCTGCTATATTTGTGCTGCTACATTACACAACAGCTTACAGTTTACAGTCCATGTTTACAATTTACAGTCCATGTTCTGTGTATCTATTCTACTGTGTATTTATTGTTTTGTTCTTTGTATTTATTTTTTTTGCACTCGTCTCACACTGTTGTGTATTTGCACTTTATGTAGTCTTGCGCATTGTTCCATGTTGCACCTGCTCCTAAAGAAACGTCATCTCATTCCAATTTATACAAGCTATATAGAGGAATGACAATAAAAACCCACATGACTTGACTATATGCTTTATTTAACAACTTAATCTACACATTGTTATGACTGTGCAGTTTGTAGCTGATGTTCTTTGCAGCAAATGTTTGCTTTTTAATAATGATACCCAACTCTTGTTTTTGAGAGTTATTGTATCTTTTGATAGTTATTGTAATGTTATTGTATCTATAACTTTTGTCCTTTTTCTCATTTTTGGACTGTTGGCTCCTTAAATTAAACTGTTCGCAACTGTATCTCTCTGACACCACCACTAAATGTCATATGAAATCTATAAGTGAAAAATAATGCCATGTTATTATGAAAATGACACTGTGCTGCACTGCACATGGTTCATAAAGGGAAGTAGAAGAGCTGATTTGATCGGATAGCAACAACTAAACTGTTACGATTCCTTGGCGAAGACAAACGCGGACTGGCAATCTGGATTACATACAGAAGACGACAGATGGAACGAAATCAAGGTCAGAATAATCGGGCAATCGGGTTATACGGGGCATATTCAGAAGCGTAATCTAAAGACAAGCGAATATCGAAACCAGGTAAACGTATATGAAATTAAGGCTTAGTGCACGAACAGAGACTAGGCTGCTGAGCGTTTACTTCGCAAGCAGCTGACGTTAACGAGGCCATTTTATAACTTTTGATGTAGTGCAGGTGTTCGTAATCAGATCTCTGGCGAACTCGAGCACGGGCATGGCTGGGAAGTGTAGTCCTCGTTCGCCATGTCCATGGGCGGCACTACATGCTGGGAACTGCAGCCATGAGTTCGCCGTGGCGTAACAGAGCCCCCCCCGGAGAGGGCTCACTCCGGGAGCCGAATCCCTCCAAGGCCTCCCTCTCCTCCGGGGACCCGGTTTGTCTGGATGAGCCACGTGGAAGTCTCTACACAGATTTATGTCTAGAATGTTTTGGGCTGGGACCCAGCACTACTCCTCTGGTCCTCCCAGTCTACTAGATACTCGAGTCTTCCTCTCCTACGTCTGGAGTTCAGAATGTCGCGGACTCGGTAGGCTGGGCGGCCTTCAATCTCCAGCGGTTCCGGTGAGGAGTCTTCCGGCACCGCTGTGGCCAAGGGGCCCGGTATCACAGGTTTGAGGAGCGAGAAGTTTAAAGACGGGGCGATGCGACTGTGTTTTGGTAGGTCCAGGCGATACGTGACCTCATTAATCTGTCTCAGGACTCGGAAGGGCCCGATATATTTAGGTTGAAGCTTCTTGCCCAGGAGTGGTCACCTTAAATCTCTTGTGGAGAGCCACACCCCATCCCCGGGTCGATAATTGGGGTGATCCCTCCGACGCCGGTCGGCCTTTTGTTTGGCAGTGTGGGACGCCTGCATCAGCTGTTGATGGGCGTGTTCCCAGACCTGTTCTCTCCGGCGGAACCACTCATCTACTGCTGGTGAGTCCGTGTGGGATGCGTTCCAGGGGAACAATGGTGGCTGGTAACCCAAGACACACTGAAATAGGGTGAGCTGTGTGGCGGAATGCCGTAGCGAGTTCTGAGCGTATTCCACCCACGGTAGGAAGTGGCTCCAGTCCCGTGGGTTGGTGGAACAGAAGCTCCGAAGGAACTGTATGACCTCTTGGTTGGCCCGTTCTGCCTGTCTGTTGGCCTGGGGGTGGTACCCGGAAGTGAGGTTAACGGTGACCCCATCTTCTCCATGAAGCTGGCCCAAACACGAGATGTGAACTGTGGACCCCTGTCAGTCACAATGTCCTCGGGGATGCCAAAGTACTGAAATACATGTTGGAAAAGGAGTTCCGCTGTGGTAAAGGCGGATGGAATCGCCGGTAGAGGAATTAGGCGCAGGGATTTCAAAAACTGATCGACGACCACCAATATCACGGTATTTCCCTGCGACTTCAGCAAGTCCGTTATGAAATCTTTGGCCAGGTGGGACCACGGGCGTTCAGGTATGGGTAGAGGCACCAACCTCCCGGCAGGTAGAGCACGTGGTCCCTTGGACTGAGCACAAGTGGAACATGAGGATACGATGCGCTGAACCTCCCTAGGCATGTTCCGCCACCAGTACTTTTCGGCCAGCAGTTGGTACGTGCGGCGGGCCCCCGGGTGACCCGTCGCCAATGTTGTGTGGGCCCAGGTGATGAGTTCTAAACGATACCGTTTCGGTACGAACTGTTTACTGGGAGGACAGGCTGCTGGGATTCGTGACCTGGGGATACGGGCTAAGGTTTGCTCTAGGGTCCACTCCAAGGCGCCCACTATGCAGGAGGGAGGTACACTATAACTCTCCTGGTCCGCCAGCCCCTCTGGGGAGTGGGTACGGGACAGTGCATCGGCTTTTGTGTTATTTGAGCCGGGCCTATAAGACAGGGTGAATTGGAACCTGGAAAAGAATATGCACCAGCGAGCCTGGCGAGGCGTGAGGCGTTTTGCGGTTCTCAGATACTCCAAGTTCTTATGGTCCGTATAAATAATAAATGGGTGGGCGGCTCCTTCCAGCCAGTATCTCCACTCCTCTAGGGCCAGCTT
Source organism: Ictalurus furcatus (assembly GCF_023375685.1). Taxonomy (NCBI): domain Eukaryota; kingdom Metazoa; phylum Chordata; class Actinopteri; order Siluriformes; family Ictaluridae; genus Ictalurus; species Ictalurus furcatus. Next base: position 20,296,326 of record NC_071255.1, on the reverse strand, counting down.
AACAGCCAGGAGTTCTCGGTTCCCCACATCATAGTTGCATTCCGCTGGCGGCAACTTCCAGGAAAAGAATGCCACGGGGTGCAACTTGGGTCTATCTCTAAATCTTTGAGACAGGATAACCCCCACTCCCGCTTCAGATGCATCAACTTCCACGACAAACGGCCTGGAGGGATCCGGGTGTCTGAGGATGGGGGCTGTGGTAGGATCAGGAGGGATGTTAGGGGTTGCGCCACCTTACTAAAGTCTTGAATGAATCACCGATAGAAGTTGGCGAAGCCAAGGAAACGCTGCAACTCCCTGACGGTTCGAGGAGTGGGCCATTCCACGCCCGCTTGAATCTTGTGCTGGTCCATGGCGACTCCCCTTGGGCTAATGACATACCCTAGGAATGAGATCGTGTGTTGGTGGGAATGTGCGCAGCCGGCGCTGGGAAGTGCGCAGCCGGTGTGGTCTGAACATACGCTGAGGCGGCCGGTGGTGATGCATCGTGAGAGCCGCAGTACAGGTGTTGTAATCAGAACTCCGGCGAACTCGAGTGCGGGCATGGCTGGGAAGTGTAGTCCTCGTCCGCCATGTCCATGGGCAGCACTACACGCTGGGAACTGCAGCCGCGAGTTCGTTGGGGCATAACATAAACACACTTCTGCTAATGTATTAACTCTTTTTTCACTGATTGCACTGATGCTCATGGAAATACAGAGAATGTACAATACCATGATCATGAAGAGCAGTGGTACATGATGACATGAAAATAGTGCCATAATTAAAAATGTTCTCACATAAACTGAGCACCTATGTAAAAAATAAAGAGTGTTAGAAGCCTAATCTTCAGGAAATGCATGTTCTATACTCAAAGCATATGTGTTAAAGTATGATCTAAATCAGTGGTCACCAACCCTGTTCCCGGTGATCTACCTTCTTGAAGACTTATCATTGTCTTAAGAAGTTCTTTATCAACTAAAACAGATGTGTTAGAGATTAAATGCATTAATATTCTAATTTCCTGGTAACAAAAACAACCCATTAAGGGAAAACCAGTTAACATCATAAAACATCCAGACCCTTCATCCAGGGCTCTAAATGCCATTTTCGATGATTTATTTTTTTTGCTATTTGGAAACACTATATACAAACGCTTAATAAGTGTTATTAAAAGAAAAGGTGATGTTACACAGTGGTAAACAGTCAACTGTCCCAGCTTTTTTGGAGTGTGTTGCAGTGATCAGATTTGAAATGAGTGTATATTTTCAAAAGTAAATTAAATTCACAAAGTAAAACATCACATAATGTGTTAATAATGTGCTTTCAATATAATACAGGGTGAATTGAATTTTCAAAGGTTTCTTTTTGCTTGTTTTTTTGCATTTTCTATAGTGTCCCAACTTTTTTGGAATTGGGGTTGTATATTTATTTAAATATTTATGCCACTTTCAGTAGTTTTCAGTTGTTCAATATGTGTTGTGGTAAATTAAGTCTACTTTCTGTAAGGCAATCATACTACATTCAGTTGCCAAGTCTCTCATTTCAAAACCCAAACTCCATTTCCCAGAACTCTCAGCCAGCCAACGACCTACAAATCCCATCACATGACTAATCACACCCCCCCTCCCTTTACCCCCCCCCCTTTACCTCCAAAAAGGTATACTGAAAAAGGTCAACTTAGTTTGTCAATAATAAATATAGATATTTCCTGCGAAAAATTTCCTTGAAAAAAATGTAATATGCCAGGTAATGTTGTCTTGTACTTCAGCAAATTAAACTGCTGTTTAGAACACAAGTTTTATTCTCCCTCAGAAACCATACTATAGGCATTTGAAACCTAATTAAGTCACATCTTCAAGGTCTCTCCTGCCATTATTGTGTGTAATGACTTCTTGTGGTGGGTCGATATTTTAGATCAACTGGGTGATTTTCCGAGTGCCTATCAGAATCTTTTGGAGTCACCCTTGACAAGCCGATTGAGCATGCAGAATATAGAGTGCTGATAAGGCAGAAACACCAGACTGAGGTAGGATGAGAGAAAGTGTGTAAGAGAGAAAACAGTAGAGAGAAATTTACCTCCAACACCAATCTTGCACAATTGGCCAACAGTTAGATTTTCAGAACTTGAGACAGTCTCAATTTATCTCAGAATGGCAGACAACGGAAGAAAATCTAAAACATTACAACAAACACCTAAATATTCCAAATGTAATCTGGGAAATTGGCAACTTCAAATTACATACAATTACTTAAGAGTGTACTTTTCCATGCTAGTAAGTTTAAGACAAAAGTAAAGGTTTATTTTTTTTGCTCGCCTAATTCTGAAGAGGATCATGCAAAGCTTGATGTCTTAATAGTTCCTTCTGCTGGTGATGTGACCCTGTGTTGGTGAGTAAAATTGACCCATCTTAAAACAAGTGATTTGATCTAACACTCTTGTAGCACAGTTAGAATGTGAGCATGTGATAATTGTGTTATGTGTCTGTTTCTCCCTCAAACAAACCCACGAATACAAAAGCTCGAAGATTCTATTCAATCTGTTCTGTTCCTATTCTCAACCCTGCCCTGACTTCCCCCACACTGTCAGACATTTTGCTTTTTTTTGTTCATCAGATTGGCTCATTTTTACCTACAATATTTTTCCTGAACATAACAGCAGGCTGAGATTTTAATATCAATTCAGTGTATTTTGCATAAATAGAATGTTAGCTTGTAACACTAGCTTCAATCCTAACAAATTTAACCACAAGCAAAATCACTTGGAAATGGTGATTTTATCGCTTTCTGGCAACGGACAAGCATTCACTTTATGATTGGGAGCTCTTTGAGAGGGAAGGATGGCATTAATCTCTCATCTATCAATCCCATGTATCAAATTTATACATTTGCATTTATGTACACTTGCCAACCAATGGGTACACCTGCACTTACAATCAGCCAATTGTGTGGCAGCAGCACAATGCATAAAATCATGCAGATACAGGTCAAGACCTTCAGTTAATGTGCTCACCAAACATCAGTATGGGGTAAAACTGTGACTTTGCTCTAAAAAAAGCTCTGTAACTTTAACCATGGCATGGATGTTGGTGCAATATGAGCTGGTTTACACAAAGTGATGCCGCTACACCATTGGCTGATTGGATAACTGCATGAATGTGCAGGTGTACATGTGTACACCTGCATGTATTTAAGTGCATGGTGAGTGTATAAAAAAGAGACAAGTTAGCATCTCCTCCATGCATGTTTAATAATTCTGTGAGCTCACCATTTCTCTTTGGAGGAATGTGCTAGGCTTCACTCTCTCTGTTGAAACATACTAGGGATATAAGTGAATATGAATACATTGCTTTGAATGAACAGATGTGTTCAGATATGAATACAGATAAGAATGAAGTCCACTTCACGGAGCCCGACTTTTCACGGAGCATTTTATTGAGACTAGAGGTGTGCACTTGGACTAGGATCCAGCGGGACTCCAAAAAGTGATTTTTTTTTTTTCTGCCTTTCCCCCTTTTCATGCAGGTACTGTGCAGTGTGTTTACATCACTTCATTCATCCTTAGTACCTGTCTGGTCAGGGTCTTGGTGGTTTAAATCAGGCTACTAATTCATTCAGATTTTGGGAAATAGAACCAACTAAATTTAAAAAAAAAAAAAAAAAAAACATTGCTGGCATGTACAAAATGAGCAAATTAGTTTTTTAAAAAAATACATAAATAAACAGTTACATGAAAATTTCTAGTTAAGGCCAATTATAAACTGTTTGAGCCAGAATTCACAGACCATGCTGACAGTGCTGGCATTTCTACCTCTGTTTACCCCAAGTGTTTTCCACTGATTCATACTGGTATGGTTCATTAAAAAAGACAAAAAAAAACTCTGCTTTAGGCCATGTCCACTTAAATCTAAATACAGAAACAAATGCAGATAGTGCCATTGTGTTCCTCCCAATACACACACAGATGCGTAACAAAAGAATATCAAAATCTAAGTTACTTTTAATATTAAAAGAACATCCTCTTTTTGATTCTTATGAAAAACAATAAAAGTATTTTTGTTACATGCAGCAAATGTTGCTTGGAGCATTTTTATGATAATTTCATATCAATCATTAATAAGATTTTATTTCTGTTTGTTATACAGTTACCTGAAGATCTCCAACAACACACAGGGCTGAAGACACTTCAAGAATCCCCATGATATGAGATGATAAACACTCATTTCTCTATCTCTCACGTCTCTAATAACCAACTCCATCTTATTCATTATCTTTCTACTTAGTGTTCTCTCTCTAGCACAGTCAAATTTTCATCTTTGATGCAGATTTATTTCATCTGAGCTCCGAGTGTGAGGTCTGATTATAAGTGATTTCTCTAATCTTTTGATCATGTTCAAGTGGCCACAGATTGGCACTGTTCATACTTCCATATCAGATCTGAGGCTTTGATTAATTTGATACGCACCACTATCAGAGATGTAACATTCATAAAACAATGGTGTCTACCACATTCCAATGAGACCACTATCAAGCACAAGCTAGAGATGACAGGAAGTGAAGTCTGCATTACTAGTGGAATTAAATAAAGATTTTAAAAAATGAACATAAAAAAATTCAACAAACTATGAAGGCTGGCCTAGATTAATCGTTTTCAGGAATATACCCTGAATGCAGGGTAGCCAAGGTCTCAGTTTTTATGCCAAATTGGGCTTGTTTTGGAACAAGGTTGTGGGCAGAAAAGGCAAAGTTTTGGGTGGAGGTTTTCTATGCTGGTTTAAAAATAATACATGGCCACCAATCTCTTGTTTCAAAGCAAATAATCAAAATTAAATTTAATCAATTTCTGTAAATGTGTAATGGTAAACAAATGGAAAATGTAAGTGCAGACTGTGTATCTACAATGCACAGAACATTTTCTGTTGTAAGGTATATTGCAAAGATTGGGAGATGGAAAGGGGGATTATGGGTGGTTAATAGTCATAAAAGGTGATAATGAAGCTTTTAGAAAATACTGCACATCAGATATTCATGTGTACAATGGTGAACATGTTTCCCATGAAAAGACTGAGAAATAAAATGGGCTATTTTCAAGTCTTTTTGTGTGGTTTTCCTGAGTTGTGGCAATCCAGCCTGAATGGGATTGTGCCCTGCAAGGGGTTGGCACCCCATCCAGGGTGTCCCCCACCTTTTGCCCGGAGTTCCCTGGGATAGGCTCCAGGCTCCCTGTGATGCTGTATAGGATGAGTTCTGGAAAATGGATGGATGGATGGATGGATGGTGTCCAAGATGTCCAGTTATATCTCTTCTACTTAAAATTCAAGTTGAAACTACATGTCCATTAATAATAATAATAATAATACATGTACATTGAATAAAGTAGCCTAATTAAAATTACACTACACAAAAATCCAATTTATTTAGCAACAGCTGTGTAAGTGTTGTATTTCGGCAACATTAAATGACAACTTAAAATACATAGAACTTTTGTTATTTTAAAAAAAAAAATCAAGAAAATCTTGTTTTCTTGTGTTTCTCATATTATACTACCTACGCAATAGGCTTTTTTACACTGATAGTACTCTTAGTCCCTGACCTAGTGAACCAGTATCAGGATGTAAAGACTTCAAAACACTTCTGTTAGTCACTCTGTATAAGGGTGTCTGCCAAATGCCATAAATGTACAGTAAATTTACACTAAGCATAATGTCTGGCTGAACTATTCATATGTGTGGCTGCATCTGAAATTGCATACTGTGACAGTACCTACTGCATTCGATTCAGTACCTACTGCTCGGCCATGGATACAGTACATACTGATCAGTATAAGTGGTAAGCATCAATACAATCCAGATGTACTATGTGGTGTGGATTCTGGCAGTTCTTCTGCATCAGTCCCGTTGCATTATGGTTTAGCACAGTATTCACAGTGTCCAGTGGTTCCATACTGCATAATCAAGGAATATGTTTTTTGCCTTGTATTCACAGTTGATGTTTACGGTTCTTGTTTTTACAGTCTTAGGGGGTTTTTTGTTGTTGTTGTTGTACTTCACATAATAAATTATCTGCAGTTGTATCCGCCTCCCTCTACAATCCCTGATACGTTATATTTACATGGGTGGACTCTAAGTAAGTTTATTGTCATATGTAATGAAAAGCTTACATACATCCTCCACACACATTAATTAATTAGTTGAATGTAAATAGTTAGGAGCATTTTGTAAATTAATTAAATACCAAACCTAAAACCTCAGTTATTCATACAATATCATGACCATCTATTTGTGTTTGCAATTATTATGAAAACAGAACCCTTCATTCTATAAGGACAATTTTAGCAAAATATAACTTCTGATTGTATTCTTTTTTTCACTACCTGTCATTTTGGTCTACATTTGATTTGAAGACAAAAATGTCACTATACTGCTTTGTGATAGAACAGTATTAGAAAGTCTGTAATTAGCTCCCCAGGCCTTCATTGTGAGACCTGTAAGACCACAACATGCCATTATTTGTCATTGACACCTTGATCTGCATGTGTTCAGTGAGGTAATTAGATGGACTGGGGTGCAGCTATTGGTTACTGCTTTGAGGACATTTCCTCTTGTAAATCCAATATTTTGGATTGTGATGCTAATGGTAGTGGCAGTGATGAATGGGGACACTAAAGGACAACATGCAGTTATAACCTTTAATCAACAGTAAACCATTAGGGCCTCTCAATTTAACTACACAGGCTCTCTTGTGGCTTAGCAGGTGGTTGAGACACTTGAAACCAGCAGAATGCATTCAGTGCTTAAATTAAATGGCATAGGTGAGCCAATTCATGACTAAGTTTGTTCATCATTGCATGGGGAGATATAGTAAACGCTTATTACATATTTCTAAGAATTTAAATCTATCTATCTATCTATCTATCTATCTATCTATCTATCTATCTATCTATCTCTCTCTCTCTCTCTCTCTCTCTCTATCTTTATCTCTCTCTCTATCTATCTATCTATCTATCTATCTACAGAGATATCTACAGAGATCAGAGATGCATTTACAGCATACTTAGTAACCGTCAAGTCTGTTTGTTTTTTCATGGAAGTCAAATAAACTGCTTATAACTGTAGAGAAATATTTGTTGTTTAAGCAATGAAAATGTGTGTCTGTCCTTGATTTTGGGTATTTTGAGCATTTTAAGCACCCCGACTCCCACCCCACCCCAGATTTAGCCACCATTTCAGTAACATGTAAATAGTTTTGAATTGCAGCCATTAGTATAATGTGAGAGCATGTAAAATGGTTGCTTTCAGTTTCCACATAATGGATGGTCTTTGCACCCTGAATGATTTACTTGAGTGCAAGTGCATGTCAGTTGGAGAGACAATTGCACCGATAGATTTTCTATTGGGCTTGCTTGGCAAATGAGTTTGCAGTGTGAAATGAGGATGTTTGGCTGCTATTAGAGAGTTTTTCTTTAACTGAACTTTGGTTATAGTTCATAAATACATATATATGTATATTTTATATATATATATATATATATATATATATATATATATATATATATATATATATATATATAAAATATACATATATATGTATTTATGAACTATAAACAATATATATATATATATATATATATATATATATATATATATATATATATATATATATATATATATATATATATATATATTGGTGGGATGTGATCAAAAAGAAAAGAGGAAAGGCCATAAAATGCAACACAATCAACTTTACTATATGTAACAATGCACATTTGCTAAATAGTGGCGATAAGATGTTATCAACAAACAATTTGTCATTAGATTAGACTAGATAAGAAAAGCCTCCAGATTTTCTAGTGGATCCATAGCAAGATGCTTGCTTTTGTTATTTTGATTAATTATATGATAATAATTACGTAGTGCTGTTAAGTAAAACAGAAGCAGCAACATGTGAAAGGAGAATAATTGCTTAATTCAAAGACAGAATTAAAAACACACACAATCTAATGGGCTAAATGTTTGTACTAGACACATAATAATATTCAGACCCTAAAGCAGTGTGTGTTCACATGAGTGTGACTGTAGTTGTTGTTGCTTTAGCCATACAGCCAATGTTTCAGACTGTAACTAGTTTATTCTGGGTGTTGACCTTTAGTTGAGCGGTCTGTCTCATGGTGTATGTAGATAAAACGAAAGGACTGCATCAGGGAAATGTCTGGCCTTATTGACCTGTCTTCTTATCAGTTAGGGATGAGATAAGGTGAGAAAGCATCACAGAATAAAAACAAAGGGATGGAACAATGGTTAAGATGTCTGTAATATAGGACTTAGGAGGATATATCAGAGCACCATAAATAGGGTTTATTGTTAAAATATACAAAGGAACACAGGAAAACTGGCCAACCTGAGTATTCATATAGTCACAATATATTGTTACAGAATGAATATATGACCTGCCCACATAATGCTATCTCTTAACCTGTGATTTCCTGCACATTTATATCTCTATTTAAATGCATTGCTTCTGGAGCATTTTGTCATATTAGTTATACAGTGGCTGACTCACAGAGCAGGCTCTATTCTCAGACCCATTCCTTCCCCTGTGGCTGTAGCCGCTCTCCATGCCTGCTGGCCAGATTGCATCAGTGGCAGTGATTCAGCTCCACTCTCTATCACAGCTTATAAACTCAGTGCAGAGCACTACCAGTCCTGCAGGGATCCACCTCATGGGCCACAGCAAAATAAGGTGCACTGAAGCCTGATAAGGAGAACACAGCAAGAAAATATGTGAATGTGGAAAATACACTGATGCATCTGCATGAGTGAGTGTGAAAGTGAGTGTGTGTGTGTGTGTGTGTGTGTGTGTGTGTGTGTGTGTGTGTGTGTGTGTGTGTGCACGGTATGTGAGTATGAGAGAGCAAAGAGGTTTTATCTGATTGTGTGAAATCCTCTGCAACAAATTAGTGAAATGTTGACAGCAGCAGGAGGAGGGGAGCAAGAGGAGGAGGGATTTCTCCCTCCAGGAGGAGTGTAAGAGAAGGTGCAGCTCCCAAGCAGTAGTAAAGGAGGTGAACATAGGTAAGAGTGTACTGCTGTACTTAGCAGAAAGACTGAAGGACACCTTCCTTCCTTCTTCTTGCTTAATAAATTATAAATACATTTATAATATTATGAAGCATATATACTGTATCTTATACCTAACTAACTTATGCCTAACATGCATAATTAAACATGCATAATTGCTTGAATATAGTTACATTTATAATACTTTAAGTCATAATTCTTTACAGTATATATTCATAACATCATTGCAGACACTATTGTTCTAATGCACTATAACAGCCTCTGGTGTGAAATCTGTACAACAAGATTTAAATAATAGTGCATTATACACTACCCGATTATACATACTGAGATTATTAAATACTGAGGGTTTAAATGCTAACTTGACTTCTTTTTTTTTTTTTTAATTCACATTAAATTAGAAATATATTTAGATATAAATGTAATATAATTTTATCACCACTTAAAGTACAATTTAAAAACCAATACCAAAACTGCATGTTATAATGTGTAATACTATATCAGAGTATGGATTACAGTGCATTACATGGTTATTTCCTATAATGTTATTATGAACAGATATTTTAATGCTTTATATACAAAAAATATACAAAAAAAAGTTGGGACAAAACAAAGAGGAGTGATTTATAAATGTACTTTGATTTGGATTTAAATAAAAACGTATAAAGGTATTTGATGTTTTACCTAATCAACTGCATATTTTTTTGAAGGTTTTGTGAATGTTTATTTTGAAATTGATGTATGCAACACCTTCCAAAAAAGTTGGGACAGGGGCAATTTAGGACTAACAGAGATGTGACAAGTTGAAATAAGAAGGTGATGTGAAACAGGTGAGGCAATTGTCTAATCATAGTATATAAGGAGCCTCCAAAAAAGAGCAAGGATGGGTTGAGGCTCGCTAATCTGCCAACAGATACAACAGCAAATAATCCAACACTTTGACAACAACATTCCAAAAAGACAAATTGGTAGGTTTTGGGAATTTCACCTTCTACAGTGCACAATATAATTAAAAGATTCAAGGAATCCGGTCAAATCTCAGTGCGTAAAGGTCAAGGCCGAAAACCACTTCTGAATGTGTGTGACCTCCGATCCCTCAGATGTCACTGTCTTAAAAGTTAACACTTTACTATGCAAAGCAGAAGTCATACATCAACATTGTCCAGAAGCACCGCTGACTTCTCTGGGCTCTTTCTCATCTGAGATGGACAGTAGCACAGTGGAATCGTGTTTTGTGGTCCGACGAGTCAACATTTCAAATAGTTTTTGGACAAAACAGTCGTCGTGTTCTCCGGACCAAAGAGGAAAAGGACCATCCCAGCTGTTATCAGCATCAGGTCCAAAAGCCAGCAGCTGTCATGGTATGGGGGTGTGTCAGTGCCCATGGCATGGGTAACTTCCACATCTGTGAGGTCACAATTAAAGCAGAAAATATGTACACATTTTGGAGCAACATATGCTGCCATTTAGAGCAGGACAATGCCAAACCACATTCTGCCGGATTACAAGCGCATGGTTGCATAAGCAGAGAGTGCAGGTGCTAGCATGGCCCGCCCGCAGTCCTGACCTGTCTTTGATTAAGAATGTGTGGCACATTATGAAGTGCAAAATAAGGCAATGAACGCATTGTACAGCGCAGCTGAAATAATGCATAATGGATGAATCGGGGAAAATTCCACTTGCTAAATTTAACCAACTGGTGTCTTCAGTGCTCAAACGCTTAAGTGTTATTAAAAGAAAAGGTGATGTTACACAGAGGTAAACAGTCAACTGTCCACACTTTTTTGGAGTGTGTTGCAGTCATTAGATTTGAAATGATTGTATATTTTCAAAAAATAAATTAAATTCACAAAGTAGAACATCACATAATGTGTTAATAATGTGCTTTCAGCATAGTATAGGGTGAATTGAATTTTCAAATGACTCTTTTTTCGGAATTGGGCTTGTAACATAACAATATGGCAGGCATTATAAAATATTGTGTAGCTATAGTATATAACATGCTTATGTTCTTATATCAGCCAATATCACCAAAAAATGGGGTATCAGATATCGAAGAAATATTGGAGTTGGATTTTTAAAAAGACATTTATTTTTGGAACGCTTTACATACAGTATAAACAGACTTTTTCTGTTTTTTTCTTTTGGGAGCATTGATTTCATTATATTTACACTTTATACTTTGGTACATATTTTTTAATATATTACATTTACAATGTAAGTGTTTTTTTTGTGTGGAAAAAGTGTTTCAGTTAAAAAACAATTAAAATTTAAAAAAACTTAGTAGTTTTTAAAGAATCATCTCTACTAATTACATATACCTAGCTGATAGAGTGTCTGGGTATGAAAGACATGTACAGTAGTTTATCATGCCAATGCCTCACTATTATTTGAAGTCAGACTGCCTTGTCTTCTTTAGTAGAACAGCAAACAGCAAAGATGATTTGAAATGTGCAAGATATTTGTATAGATTATTTTTTTTTACCTGATCAATAGAGGAACCACAGCAATCAGAAAGAAGGTCTATTTATTTCACTTCTCTGTGACTAAACAATGAGGAACCCAAGGCACACACTTGTCAGGTTCCAAACCCCAGAACCATTGAATAGAATAAGCAAAATGAGTGTAATAATCAGGGCCTATCACAGTAGGAATTTCTCTCATCTGTTGGCATAAGACCTTTCCTCCCGCAGTAGCCACCCAATGACATCTCACAAGCCAGATCCAATAATAGTACGCCAGAGATTCTTCACCTGAATAATTTATTGTTTATGGATGGGAAGTTCAAACCGACTGGTGTGTGTAGGTTGGGTTGGTGGGGTGGAGGGCTGTGTGTGTGTGTGTGTGTGTGTGTGGCACCTTATTTACAGTTTCACAGTATATCCCATGCTGACATTTACATAATCAGGTATCATTAATTGTCTGTTTTCGTTGAGTAAATCTAACACAGTAATTACATAAACCGGAGGGATTTCTGTTGTCGTTCCATTCTATATGTAAGTGCATTTATTTTGTTTAGGCCTAAAAGTTATTTTTACTCATGGGAGCACTGACTGGCTGTACATCAACATTGCAGTATGTTCACTCAATATGCTCAGCTCACTTTACTGGTTTATTAGCCAGTTCATCCAGCTGTCAATCAGACTCACAGACTATCAATGCATCAATGAATCAGCACCTGCAAACATGGACATGCTTAGAAATAAAGCTCTCATTACATTTACTGCCCCTGTGTCAATAAGTGCTACAGTATGGCTATATTTCAGCCAGGTTATCATGACCAGGTTAAAGTGGGAATGCAAGTTTCTAGCAACTGAGATGAATTTCATCAGACATAGCCTATACTGCATGTAAAATGTGCCCTTGAAATTATGCCATTCCTGTTTTATGAAAGTATTCGAATATCATGCCATGGCAAAATGTCTTCTGCAGTGTTTGATGGCTGCAGCATTCTTTTTTATATGCACATGAACCTTAAAGTCACTCAATTTTTGCAGAGAGTAAAGGAGAGTAGGATAGGGAAGGACACAAGACCTTGCAGATAGGAAAGATTTCCCTGCTGGCATAGAGCTGGCCATGTGTTTCATCTCTCTCTCCTTCAGCGAATGTGAGCCGGTAATGAGTAATCTCAAACCTGCAGCAGGCATGATCTCCAAGCAGCAGTCTGTCTTCTAAAATACTGCCATTGTAATAATCATTTATGCACAGCAGCAAACATTTCACATGATTGTGGGAGTATATGCAAGTCTAGCATGCTGCCCACAGACAGAACTTAACACTGTATTGACCTGAATAGCATGTACTGCATTATGCTTGGTGACAGACCTTAGTGATAAAAAAATCCTGCCTATAATTAGCTTAGATGACATATGAGCCTTTTGTATTCTTATATTTCTATCCATTGTCAGGGTTATTTTTTCTGAGTTCTGAGAACTGATTTACTGAATTAACTAATCTACAGATTTACAGTATTTATACATTGTGTAGAAGCATATTAAATGGTCATACTCAAAATTAAATTCCAGTGTATATGATTATTTAACTATAGTGTATTTTAGTCTTTTGCTCCTTAAAACATCACATTCAAAAAATCCAAATGTGTACATACACGGTTATTTCCACACATTTAAGATAAGGCTTGTCACCACTCCAACATCACTCCCATAATTCACTCTATATTAACCTGGGTGTCTCTGAGACCTGAACTTGCCATGGCTACTGAGAACATTTAATGCACACACAACCCATCCATCCATCCTCCAATCCATCATTTTCTGTACTGCTTATCCTACACAGGGTCACAGGGAGCCTGGAGCCTATCCCAGGGAACTCAGGGCACAAGGGGGGAGACACCCTGGAGGGTGTGCCAACCCATCGCAGGGCACAATCACAGACACACACACACTACAGACAATTTAGAGATGCCTACAACGCATGCCTTTGGAAGCCAACAACACAAATCTTTGGACTGGGGGAGGAAACCGGATTACCCAGATGAAACCGCCAATGCATGGATAGACATGCAAGCTCCGCACACACAGGGCAGAGGCAGGAATCAAATCCCCAACCCCGAAGGTACAAGGCGAATGTGTTAACCACTAAGCCATTAGAGCCTGTTATTTGACCATGCAATTTATCCTATTGCACAAGCAATTTTGAATCTTATTAAATCAGGCCCACAATCATTCATTCACTTTCAGTACGTGCTTTATCCTGATCAGGACCTATCCCAACAACACTGGCATGAGGCAGGAATACACTTTAGATGAGAAGCCAGACCACTGCAGGACATCATGAACACGCATTCATTCACTCCTAGGGGCAATTTAGAGTTGCCAATACATCTACCAGCATGTTTTTGTGGAGAGTGGGAGGAAAGTGGGGTCAGGTCAGTGGTAGCTCAGTGGTTAAGACATTGGACTACTGATTGGAAGGTCATGAGTTCAACTGCCAAGCTGCCACTGCTCGGCCCTTGAGCAAGGCCCTTAACCCTCAAATGCTCAGTTGTATAAATTAGCTAAATATAAGTCGCTCTGGATAAGGGAGTCTGCCCTATTACATAAATGTAATGTAAGTGGAGCACCCGGAGCAAACCCTCACAGACACAGGGAGCGCATGAACAGAAACTTCCCCTGAGCTCTGGAGCTGCACCAGTATGCCACAATCAGACATTTTCTAAATATACTGCAGTTAAAAAAAAATCTAGGTATAGGTTAGATAGATATAGATACATACAGTAGATGCATTACACAGAAAAAAGCCCATTGTACAACAATGTGAGATTTATAAATGCTCCAAATATGTCATAGTAAATCTCTACACACAAACCTTTTACTCTTTGGTTGGAAGTTTAACACTTTAAAGAACTCACTTTAAAGTACTTACTTTAAAGAAGGTCATTGTGGAGCCATCCTCCACCACACCATACTCAATTTTGGTCTGTTTGGCCAGGTCATCGGCTGAATCAATGGGAGATTCCATCCTCTCCACTGTGAGGAAAGCGGCCAAGTTAGCCGTGTAGGAGGAGATGATGATGAGGGTGAAAAACCACCAGATACCTCCTACTATCCTGGTGGAAAGGGCTTTGGGCATGAGCTCAGATCCTATTAGAGAGGAGTAGAGAAAGTAGTCAGAGAAGGATCGACATCAGAGTTAGAGAGGGTCTGCCCATGCAGAACCAGACATGGTCTTGTCTGAGCACCCTGTTGCAGAGCAGAGTAGAGCTGCAGGGCAAGGATAAAACTGCTAATACACAAAACATCATAGTCTGGGAGAAACAACCATGCTAACTGTGTACTTACTCTGGATTGATCTTTGAAAAAAATCAAAAACATGAAAGAAGTTTACTTGTCTTTATCTAACACTGGGTCTGCATTCCATTATATACTGAAGTGTCATTCTGGAACTGTGACTATGTTAATATCAAGCTTAAATAAAATGATATTTTCACTCTTTAACTTCTCTTACACAATATTCTGTAAACATTAGCCTCATTGCTTTCTTTAAACTTTCATGCAGGAGAAGTGGGTATATGTGAGAATAGGGTTAGGAAAGGGAAAGAAAGGGATTTTAAAGCTGAAGAGTAAGAAGGGTCAGAGAGCACTTTTTCTCAAGCATTAAGAAGCAACCGTAAGCTTTGGGTTTGTGCATTCAGGAATAGTCATGTACAAGTAATGAACTGTGGGAAAGATGTGCTTCCTGTGAATCAGGGTTGAGCTTTGTCTACGATTCAATCAGGCTCCACACTGACTTTCTCACAGTCTGCCTAGTGACCCATCATTCAAGCCCAGAGTTTGGACATGACAGCGAATCCAGGTCCAGACTTCTGCCCACATAGTTTCTGCATGGTGAATTACACAATTACACAATTATACTTATAAGCTGTGATCTCACTGTTCCCTAAAGGAAACTGACTAATGATTGTGAGATAACTGGACAAATACTAATACCAATACTAATACTAATATAAATACTAAGTAATAGCCTCTCTGGATTTGTAGATTTGTGCTGATATAACATTTTCATGTCGCTATACATTTGCATCAATTCTCTTTTACTCCTAATTTTGTAATTTTTATCTTAACCTAAATAAAAACAATTGAAAGCTAATTATAGAAGCATCTATCTATTTTTTAAGTGATACACACAGTGCTGTGAAAAGTATTTGCCACATCCTGATTTCTTCTGTTTTTTTTTTTTGTACATATCTCATACTAAATTCAGAAATTAAAACAAATCTAAGATAAAACAAAGGCAACCTAAGTAAACACAAAATACAGTTTTTAAATGATAGTTATTCACTGAAGCAAAAACGTTTTCCAATACCAACTGGGACTATGTGAAAGTGTGTTTGGCCAGAGCCATATGACCCTGCAGCTCTCACCTGGTTTCCCACTGAAGCTAAGCAGGGTTGGGCCTAGCCAGTAGCTGGAAAGGAGACCTCCGAGGGAAAACTAAGTTTGCAACTGAAAGTGGTATTAGTGAGGCCAGCAGGTGGTGCTCACCCTGTAGTTTGTGTGGGTCCTTATATGCCAGTATATTGATGGGTCTCTATGCTGTAAAAACAGCACTGGCTTTTTCATCTTTCAGATGAGGCGTTTAACCGAGTTCCTGAATCTCTGTGGTCATTAAAAGTTCCAGAAATTACCCCATTGACCCTTATCTATCATGGCCCCTAATAATCTCCATCCCTGAATTGGCTACATCAATCTCCTATCCATCAATAGCTGGTGTGTGGTGGACATTCTGGTGCATTATGGCTGCCATCGCATCACCCAGGTGGATGCTTCACACTGGTGGTGGTTTGAGGAGATTTCCCCCCATACAGTGTAAAACACTTTGAGTGCCTAGAAAAGCGCTATATAAAGCTAAGGAATTATTATTTTCCCCCATAGTTACTAATTCCCTAAATCTATGAAACTGCATTCATAATGGAGTTTAGCTGGACTAGACGCAATAAGGCCTGATTACTGCAAACCCTGTTCAATCAAATCAACACTTAAATAGAACTTTTTCAACAGCATGGAGTTGGTTAAAAGGTCTTACCCAGTAACACACTATGCCAAAGTTGAAAGAAGAAAAACTCAACAAAGTACAGAACCTTCCCAGAAGTGGCCAACCTTCCAAAATTCCGCCAAGAGCCCAGCAACAACTCCTCCAGCAAGTCACAAAAGAGCCAAGGACAACATCAAAGGACCTACAGGCCTTCCTTGGATAAATAAAGGTCACTGTTCATGATCCACTATAAGAAAGACACGGCAAAAATGGCATCCATGGAAGAGTGGTGAGGTGAAAACCACTGCTAACTCAGAAGAACATTACGCCTCATCTGAATTTTGCCAAAACACACCTTGATGATCCTCAAACCTTTTGGGAGAGTGTTCAATTGATTGGTGAGTCGAAAGTGGAACTGTTTGGAACATCATACCTACAGTCAAGCATGGTGGTGGAAGTGTGATGTTGTGGGGATGCTTTGCTGCTTCAGGGCCTGGGCAACTTGCAAAAATTGAGGGAAACATGAATTCTGCTCTCTACCAGAAAATCCTAAAGGAGAATGTCCGATCTTCAGTCCATAAGTTGAAACTCAAATGCAACTGGATTATGCAGCAAGACAATGATCCAAAGCATAAGAGTAAGTCCTAGTCCTAGAAGTAAGTGAAAGTCTGATCTCCTGTTACCTGAAGCTTTTGGTTGCAGTTATTGCAGCTAAAGGTGGCAAAACCTAATTTTAAATTTAAGGGGGCAATTAGTTTTTCACATTTGTGATAGGTGTTGGATAACTTTTTTTTGCTTCAATAGTAAAAAAAAAAATAACTGTATTGGGTGTTTACTCAGGATGCGTTTGTTTTATGCTGTATTTTGTTTGATGATCTAAAACTATTTATTATAAGATATACACAAAAACAGAGGAAATCAGCAAATACTTTTTTCACAGCACTGTATTACTTGGAACTGTTTCGGGTGACAGTTCTAGTTCTGTCTGCCTTGTTTTTCAGACTGACCATGGGATTGACTTCACTAGGAAGGACATGTGTAGTTGTGCCTCCAAATTTGGTCAAAATAAAGTACAAGACAGCTGAAGACAGCTGTGTCATGGAACATCCTTGATCTCAAGACTGCATCCAAAAATGCAACAAAGGTTTAACACAGGGGCAGTATTTTGAGGTGTTCATGAAAACCTCAAAATAAATATAATATCATAGTATATGTTATAGATGATTATCAGCACATGCCTGCACTGCTATCCATGTTTTCACTCAGGTCAGTGCACAGTCATACATGATTCAGCAAATCATATCATCATCTCTTAAAAGGTGCCCTGCAGTCCACACTGCTTACTGGCAAAATGGCTCAGACAAACAGACAGTTACATAAAAAACAGACAAAAGGTGACACACACAGGGACCCACAGGTCAGAGAAAGGGGTCATATTATTTTTTTGTCCTTGCCCCACTGGACTTTAGGGGCTTCTCTAATCCTAACAGGCCATAGTCAGGCCTGACCTAGAAAAAAAAACTGGTTGGGGCTGACTGTCATGTACCCAAGGTAACGTCATGTCCAAACACCTCATCCCACAGTTTTCTGGGGGCTGGCAAGCCACGGGCAGGGGAGCCTCTCTACAGTGTAGGGCTACTCACTTAGTATAGAGATGAGCATGCAGAGCAGCACAAAGTGTAAAGCCTAGTCCTTGCTCTGAAGCCTGACACCACATCTTCTGATGCAATACACAAACACACAAATACACACACATGTCCCATAATCCACACATAATGCAATTTTAAATGTTAATAAATGGCCTAATTAAATTATCATTACCATCAAGGTATCTTTGTCACAGCTCATCAAGGTTCTTATTGGTAATCAGGTATTACGATACATCAGAATGTTTCAGGTTTACCTGACATTTCATGATAGTGTTATAAGGAAAGTATAATTCTGTATCATATCACAATTTTTTTTTAAAAATCATTGACAATTTACAGCTTGACAATTTGTGCTCTCTCTGTTTCTCATATGCAAGTTTAGAATATCTGCTGCTCAACATACCCTTTCATATGTCAAGCAAAAGCATCACTCTCATGATAAGCACAGTGCTAGTGCTTGTCAATTGGATACATGTCAAAAACAGAAAATATATCATGACTTTAGCATTATAAGGATTAAAAATGAATGGGAGATAGAACCTTATAATACTAAACCTATATCCTGTATGCTGGGGAAATTCTGTAGAAATATGAATGAGTCACTCAGATTCACAAATCAGCCAATCAAATCTGCAAGTGAGGTAGTTAGTGACCACACTCATAATTCATAGCTTTGCTAGCAGGTCTGCTTATAAACAGAAATAAGTGTACATTGCTCTCTAGCTATGTTACATGCTTGATGATTTAACTACTAGCTAAGAAAGACTTCACTGAAAATATATAGGAAGATGAGTGATTGTTGCCTCCCATGTCTGAAGCCCTTTATAATGTCTATTTGTTGCTACAAATGCAACACATACCTACGCTATAGCTTCTCTACATGCAGTAGACACCAGATGCTGCATATAACATAACTAAAGTCTTAAAGGATCATGAGAAGGGAATACAGAGTTCCCTTTCTGTTCTCTGTTCCAGTGACCAAATGGAGTGTGAATGCACACCATGCTGCTTGGCCATACAACCCATTACTCTTTTATGATCTCGAATTTTACGTTTCCCTAGTAAACAGATATTATACTCTATAATGAAACAAAAGGATGTGCAGTTTGTTTGTAAAGTAATAGAAAAACAAAATCACCATATTTACTTTTAGATCAGCAACATTTTATTCCTTTTTCAATCTCACATTATGGCATTTGGTAATGGAAAAGATGTGGCATCAGGCTTTAGTCAGAAGAAACACAACCACAGGTTCAGGCTAAAACACAGAGTACTGTCTCTTGCTCTCCAGCAAACTATGGCACAGCTGTTAGACTTACCTGCTCAGGACCTTAGGAAATAGTGATAATGAGAGGAAATCATGCATAAAGTAGATGCACCTAGCTTCTCTATCCACATCCACTTCTTCTAACTCACATAACCATCCCTCCATACCATGGACCAGCAACCAGTCTGCATCTAGCTACATGCACAGAGGCACCCATGCAGGGTTGTGGGCCTGACAAGAGCAATTTGGACCCCCAGCAAAAGAGTGGGACATGTGCTTAGGGTGGGCAGGCAGAGGCGTCTACCTTGTTGCATGAGAGCTCCAACTCCGAACCAGAAACTATTTAGCAGGGTGAAATTGTTTTCCACCACGTCCGAGTCGGGGTTGCATGGGTGGGGGTTATACCATTCGTAGGGGCTAAACCTGTGGCAATCAACAGAGAACACATATTTTTTAGTCAAAAAGAATAAACAATGAGATAAATACTCAACAAAGGAGGATCCTCCTAAAGAGATAAAGAAAGAAACACAGATTAGCAATTTCACATTACCTTTCACACTGACTGTTCATTATTAATCTGGTCAGTGTTTTGGTGATTTAAATGTAAGACATATGACAGGTAAATTAATCTGATGTACTTTAGTGTAGGCAGGGTTGGGAGGGTTACTTTAAATAATGTATTCCGTTACAGTTACAAATTTCTTAATAAAAAATGTAATTAGTAACATAATCCAAGTATCACAATATGAAAGTAATGTAATCTGATTCTTTTTGTATTACTTTAAGGTCACATATGTAAATAAAGTCAAGAGAAAAGCAATATGATCTAAAATACTTTAGATCTTAAAACAGGTTCAGTGTTTGGATTTGTTTTAATAAAATAAATAAATAAAAGATCACTGTCCTTGATGCGGGTAACATTACAACCTCAATTCCAGTAAAGTTGGGACGTTGTGTAAAATGTAAATAAAAACAGAATGCAATGATTAGCAAATCTCATAAACCCATATGTTATTCACAGTAGAACATAGAAAACATATCAAATATTTAAACTGAGTAAATATACCATTTTAAGAAGAAAATAAACTAATTTTTAATTTACTGCCGCAACACGTCTCAAACAAGTTGGGACGGGGCAACAAAAGGCTGAAAAATAAGTGTTACTGAAAAGAAACAGCTGGAGGTTAATTGGCAAAAGGTGAGTAACATGATTGGATATAAAAAGAGTATCTTAGAGATCCAGAGTCTTTCAGAAGTAAAGATGGGCAGAGATTCACCAATCTGTGAAAAACTGCATCCATAATTTGTGGAACGATTTCAGAATAATGTTCCTCAACGTAAAGTTGTGAAGACTATGAATATCGCATCATCTACAGTACATAATATCATCAAAAGATTCTGGAGAAATCTCTGTGGGCAAGGAGTAAGGGTGAAAATCAATACTGCATGCCCGTGATCTTCGGGCCCTCAGGCAGCACTGCATTAAAACAGTTCTGTAGTCAGACGAATTGAAATATGAAATAGTTTTCGGAAACCATGGATGCCGCGTCCTCTAAACTAAAGAGGACTAAAGAGGAGAGGGACCATCTGTCTTTTAATCAGCGCTCAGTTAAAAAGCTTGCATCTCTGATGATATGGAGGTGCATTAGTGCCTATTGAATGGGCAGCTTTAACATCTGGAAAGGCATGATCAATGCTGAAAGGTATATACAGGTTTTAGAGCAACATGCTTCCATCCCGATTCCATCCCATCTTTACCTCTGAGAGACTCTGCCTCTCTAAGATACTCTTTTTATACCAAATCATGTTACTGACCTGTTGCCATTTAACATAATTAGTTGCAAAATGTTCCTCCAGCTGTTTCTTTTTAGTAACACTTACTTTTCCAGACTTTTGTTGCCTTTTTTGAGACGTGTTCCGGCCATCAAATTCAAAATTACCATTTTTTCCCCCTTAAAATGGTACATTTCCTCAGTTTAAACATTTAATATGTTTTTTATGTTCTATTGTGAATAACATATGGGTTTATGAAATTTGCAATCTGTTTTTATTTACATTTTACATAGCATCCATTTTTGGAATTGGGGATGTACATCACAAAACAATTTCAGAGAACAAATTGTGTTAATTTCTAACAAATTAGCTTTGCGCAAAATTTTTTATTTGCGCATTCACCAGGAGGTTGCGCATGTGAGCAGTTGTCTATATTGTGTTATGTCAAAAGATTAATTTCTTTGGTTTTAAATGAAAAAAAAATTATCCTGATAGTATTCCCATTTTTTACAAACCTGTAATCTGATTATATTGTTTTTCGATGTAACTGTTACAGATTACAGTTACCAGTTTTTTGTATCCTGATTACGTATCTCCATTACATGTATTCCATTACTCCCCAAGCCTGAGTGTGTTAGTGTCACATGAAGCAGGAATACTGCTACAGAAACACTAATATAAGCAGCCCATTCACTCTGACCATAATCCCTTCCTCTTCATTTCCCCAGAGAACTGTTAACATGTTGACACATTCACATCGAAGGCAGTTGGCACTCTAATTTAATCGATGCCATCTGAATCACTATATCCACATGAAAATCAAATAATCCAGATAATCTTACAAGCTTATTAACATGTGGCAGATCAAACGAGTCTGTCCCATCATCTCAGGACTCTACTCCCTCTTTCCGTCTGCACTTATCCACAGCGAAAAAAAAGATTTCCCATTTATTCATGTTAAACAAAAGTGACATTGCATTAGTAAAGGTTGATTGGGCTACAATTAAGCATCATGACCTGATTTGGGTTGTGCTGGAGTGCTGGAATTAGGAGGAATCTTGAGCCTGAGAGCAAGACAAGAGTAAGTAATCAAAAGCTCAAGAGTAAGCAATCAAGACTAGGATGCAATGTCCTTTTTTCTGTCATGGTAAATAGAAACCCAAACACTGAACTTGTGTTAAAGTAAGAAATACACATTCTGTAAGGAATTCTATGTAGCAGTATTTCCATGGAAAGTTTTGCTCAAGGCCACTGAAGTTGGTGTTGTTTATCTAACTAAACATTATTGCTACTACTCATTGCCTTTAAAATATATTAACAGCATTTACTATCCAATTAATCCATTTATACCACAGTGTGCTGGAATTTGTGAATCTAATTGGTCAGAAGGTGTTTCTATAACAGCAGCTCAACAGTGGCGATGCTCTTTAATTCAAATGATTCAAAAGTTTTATATTAATTCGCTTGTTGTAATTTGTTATCATTTCTATAGAAAGCTAATTCACAGGAACTTGGAACATGTATGGTACACGCTCCACATAATGTGCTGTTATTTAACAAAGAATAGGTATAATAATTGATATGGTGGAGTTTGCTTTAAAGAGTTGTTTATTTAGCATTTATGGAAGGAGTCCTGGGTGTCAGCAATTTGTAATGGGCAGACAGTTTTCTACCATGGGAAAGTCTTCAGGACAGAGGAGTTTTCACTTCCCAGTTTCTCACGTTTTATTTAAAACTTATTTTTATTAGTGTTATTAACTTCAAGAGAAAAATAAGGAGGTGCTGGTGATGGAATGACTGTTTGTAACTGCTACATAACAGGAGCTAACCTGTAAATTGTAACTTGTCCTGCCGATGTTCCATAACATTAATGTGACTATAGCCTGCTAAAATAATCATAAAATGTATCATTCTTTAATTCATAAAAAAAATTAGTTGCTTTATAATCTCTTTGGTTTAAAGAGATTAAAACACTTTGGGATGTGCCAGAATAGGAAAATATTCAACTTTATACCACCAGGTCTTTGATTGTTTTTCAAACAGTTCCTGTCATGTTTTATTCCTTACATAAGTTCTACTCCATATTTATTTTTAATTGACTTGCTACATGACCCCTGTTTGTGAATTTTCAAGGACGCATGAATGTGCATATGATTCCGTGTTTAAATGAATCCTTGAGATTAAATGAACCAGTGTGCTCTGACAGTTCACAGCAGATTGTCAACTTGCAAATGAATTGTGACAATTACAATACATTGGACAACTACCCCGCCTTCCCAAACCCCCACGACCCCCACCCCCACCCCCACCCCCACCCATCTGCACATGACCAGAGCACACCTAAGCAGCCTGCATCTGAGAGAGATGGAGTTTAGCGGTTTAGCCTGCCCATGAAACGAAGCCCATTTAGCTGTCACTCTGTTCCAATTACGCTGACCTTCTGTAATCTCAGGTCATCTGAGCCTCTGAGGGAAAAACTTTGAGCAAGGTCAATCTGGAGAGATAAGCCATGAATGAGGAAACATGTACACAGCTGGGTGGTGACAGTGCTAGGCATTTTTATCTTTTTCCAAGTATTGGTCTGATCGCACAGTGTTTATGGCCATGGCAGAACAGATAGACTGACACAAGCCTGTTAGATGAGGAAACTGAATATCAGAATACTGTTGCAGTTCTTGAATCCAATATAATCGTTCCCTCCTACTCAAGAAATCAGCAGTATTAATGTGCTGTATTTATACATTTTGATAAGGATGACCTTGGTTCAATGACTCAAGTAATCTGCAGCAATCAATGTGCTAAAATAGTTTTAAAAGACTAACAGCTTGATATGCATAGAACCTCTAGTAGCTAACCATGATTTCATAGGATCAATGATTGAACAAGTATAAAAACAGTAATTTTGCCTTAGCAATTTAAATACCAGCACAGAGAATGCACATACATAAAGTGCACCTCCTATTGTAATTTGTATTTGTTTAGAACATACTACCTGTTAATTCCAAATAATGTATTCATATTTGGTTACATTCCTAATATCTATATACCTATTTACGTAGTGCACTATATATCAAAGAATCCTTCAGTTTGGCTTAAGCCTAAATATTTTATGTTCATCCAGTAGGCATTACTTTTCTGGCTTTAATCTTCTGTTAAAATGTTCATTTGTTGCCCTAGGTTTAGAGTCCCCTGTGCCTCCTGTTTTTGTTGGTTAAACCCCTTCTACCACAACCTATTTTATAGCATATTCCACCTGGACATGAAGGAGATCTGATAAGGATTTGCAGCCGCTCAGCAGAGGACATTACTCTTCCAGCCAGGCACTCATAGTTTTGTTTCTTATGCTTGAGATGTTTGCACTGCAGCAACCATAATAGCAAATTGAACCAAGCTGAGAACATAGTCAGATGAAACTATTTTTCATTGAAGACTTTGTGTGCAGCTTCAACAGTTTCTTTTTAAATCGAACTATATTTGCTGTATCTAGTTGAATAGCTTTTATTAATGCATTGCTCAATTTGGTGATGAGTTTGCCTTTGAAGAGACTGACACATCATGCACAGTTTCTTTGGGGAGACAAAGCGAGAAGGGATGTGCAGCATTCGACATCAGTATATATTGCCTTTGGTGCACGTTCACAGTCTCAGCCTAATAGTTCTTTGGGTTATAGGGGCAGGAGCAAGGGGGCTTATCGCTTTGATAAATTCATGTTAGACTTACTCAGCTTTCATCCCCGGTGTCACATAAAAATAGAGGGGGAACTTAGTGAGAAAAGGAAACAACAATAACACTAATGAAAGGAACTAGTTATATGAAAAAAGCAACATGTTGAGTAGGTGCGTACAGTATCTGAGTTTCATACTGCACCCAAAAGAATACATTCTAAATACCTTATGGTGAGCATAAAGCCTTAGGAAACCCTCAATCACTCCTCATTATGTCAACCTCTGAGTTCTCGTTTTCTCTCACATGAACACAGATTTGCCTATTCTCTTTCTCTCCCTCTCTCTTACACAAACACACACACACACACACACACACACACACACACACACACCATATTTAAAGCTCATACACATAAAGCAGTAATACATGCACACAAATACATGTGTACACACAGACACATACAATAAACCTGCATTCTTGTGTTAAGGTTTTGTGAAGAATATAATGGTTTTGCGGCTAGATTAACATGCTACTTACTAATGTGGCTAAGCTTGGCATTTCAATCAAACGAGTGTAAAGCAATGTGAAAAAAATTACCTGCTTTGACTTACCCAGCATAAACTTAAATCAGTAATGGTGATGGGTGCATATTCTGAACCAACTTAGATGACAGTTGTAGCTTGTAATTCTCGTATGTGATCATATTGCCAGTAACATTTAGAAAACACAAGTGCATTAACCATAAAACTCCTGGGCTAACTGAGCATGACTGAGCCACCCCAAAAGTTTTAGAGTTAACTTGAAGCTTTTTCATTTGGTTTTTCTCCACCATGTTTCAAATGATGACCACAGGCAAATACAAAGAAATCTGTTTTTTGTGCCATATTACACACTATTTCAGACATGCTTGGTTTTCTCTAATCTTGCAGATCTTATAGATCATATACTTCTAGCTGTTTAGGTGGATAGATTTCAGTAACACATTCTATGAAGCTCATATTCATACATACATGAACTGTATATCATATACATAACTGTGCTTATAGTTTTTAATATTTTTTAGTTCACATAAGAGTGCTCATTTTTCAAAATTAAGTTGATAATGATTATTTGTAAGCATTTTATATATTAATTTTATAAACTAATAATGCTTCCTAAATCTTTTTTTTTTATTTTGATATTAAAGTTTTCAAACTGCGAATGAGACAGAATAAGTGTTTCCATAATACATTACAAAAATAAAGTGTATGGTGTCTTACAACTTAAAGGGTTATATATATATATATATATATATATATATATATATATATATATATATATATATATATATATATATATATATATAACATTAATTGCACAGGTCAGTGTTAGTCATAAAGGTTGTACAGTACACCATGTGGCATTATGATGAATAGTACATGAATGAATCGTATAAGTTAAGAAGGAATGTGGTACATGATTATAAGTTATGAAGGAATTATTTACAGAACAATATTAGAGGTTTATGAGACATTATTTGATCTTATAAAAATGCTCACAAGGAATCATTATCAACCTGCAAAGAATTATAATCACAGTTATAATATTTTTTTTTTTTAAATGTGAGCTTCATTGAAAGTGCTTCCTTCCATCATTTGTGAAGGGCTGAAAATACATACTATTTATAAGTTATATTGGAGCGATGCTTTGAAGAAGAGTATTTCTGCTGATATATCTGAATGCCTCTAGTGCCAAGCTCGGAATGATAGCATATGATAGTTGGGTTTATACATTATATTATCATGTAGGTTTGGTGTTGGAGATGTCTCATATAATGCCTTGTTTTAAAGAAGAAAAGCTTGCATGTGCCAATAACCTGGATTTTAGTCTGTGTCTTTAATAGTCTGTCTTTAATAATACATTTGAGAGCATACACAATCAAACCAATGTCCATTTAATGCAACTGAGTACCTATCAATAATTATTTCTTAATATCATAAGATTTTCCCTTTTCTGTTCTGTCTATCAGTTTATATTTCTGGTATTGCCGGATACAAGCACAGAAACATGAGTGAAGATTATCAGCTTGAAATACACATGCATTCCAGTAATCACAAAGGACGTGGCCAAGGACATTTGAAGCAGAGTGTGGAAACACCCAAAGAGAAAAGCAAACAAAAGCTGGAGACACTAGGAAACGGCGAGGGATGAGGGAGGTTGCCATTCACACCGGAAATGCCAAACACTCGAACTCACACCTACACTCAAGTATTCCCATTCTCTCTCTCTCTCTCTCTCTCTCTCTCTCTCTCTCTCTCTCTCTCTCTCTCTCTTTCTCTGCCTCTTGCATTCATGCACACTTTTTTGATTGCAGATGTTTTCTTGTGTGATTTGTGCAATTGAGCATTGGCTGCTAAGTATTGCAAGCAGCAGCTTGTCATTATAAATAGAATGAGAAAGTGGAGGAATCGTTTAACATCCCCAGTGTACTGTCCAAAAAGGACTCGTCTCACTCACTCTCTCAGTCTGGGTCAGAGGAGTCACCTCTATCTTTTGTGCTATTCACAGTAGTGGGATTTCTTCCTCTTGTGCTCTGTCAGAGGAGGCTCCTCCCTGAGGATTTGGCCTGTTCTTATAGTGCATATCAGTGTGAACATTGGAAGAATGTTCTTTCGGCATTTGAACATTTTCTTTTATCCCCAGCCAAGGGCAGTGAAGCTACATCTAAAGTGAGTGGGGTTTTAAGCTTTAAATGTAATAGTAATAGATCACGGGAAGATGCTTTTAGTCATAGATTAGTCTATTAATGGAATGAGGTTAAAATGTTGGGATATGTCTGCATGTGTGGCTGAGATTGGCAAAACTGACATGTTACCTGGCTATGACAAACAGCACACAACTGACACCCAAGTAAGCCAGCAGAATATACATCCAGATGTCGGGGGAAAGAGGGTTGAGGAAGGAGAACACCCCTGGGTTGGTGCCGTTGGGTTTGCGGTACAGAATACTTATCCCCAGGGTCATGAATGGCTTGGAGAAATCGATGACTTTCTCCCGCACGTAGGTGATGGCTAGGGGAGCCACTGCAAGATCAGCTTTCTGTCAATACAAAGGACATGGCAGAAGAGTGATATGCAGTCCATCAGGGCTAAAGGAAGCATTTAGAGGCAATCAAATTAAGAAAACAGAATCCTTACACCCCACCAACTGTCTCACAGCACTTAAGTTTAAATTTAAAGCCCTCCTCCCTCCTGCTCTAGTTTCTGTTTCTCATTCTTTTCCCAAAGCTTGATTTAGCTGCTACTGGCTCAGCAGTTAGTGAATTGTACCATGTACAGCGATTCTCATGGCTAAGAATCAGTTTCCCTCACGTTTAAACTGCAGTATTAAACACCTCATGGGAATAAAAATTAGGCTATTTTGTGAATAATGTAGAACTGAATGCATCATTTTCATTTGTTATAAAGCTTGTATTTATAATACAGTAGTTAAACTTTTATAATAAACATTACCACAAGATCAACTGATGTGATTCTACACTGCTGTTACTTAATTAATCTATAATCTATTAAACTATAAAGTGTCCCATAAATCCAGCATCATAGGGTTATCAAAGTTTTTTTTGTTTTGTTTTGCAAGGAAGAATGGATCCAAATAATTCTGCTCAAAGGACTTGACGCCAAAGATAAAATATCGATCAAGCTCTGTAAATAAAAGCTTTTGTTTAGCAGTTTTTAAATTGTCTCCTATGTTGTTGAACTTATGGGCCACCCTGTAATAAATGAATCCATCCATCTATCCATCTTCTGCACCCCTTATCCTACACAGGGTCACGGGGGAGCCTGGGGGCATATTATAGACACGTTCTATCTTAAGTCAAGTTAAAATCTGATCAGTTAAATTAGGATTTTTCATAAATTTGTATTGCAGAAGTAATAACTGGATTTAGAATTCTTATTTTATCTTACTGCTCTGCAATGGACTGGCACCCCATCCAGGGTGTACCTCGGCTTGTGCCCGATGCTCCATGGGATTGGCTCCAGGTTCCCCATGACCCAGTAGGATAAGTGGTATAGAAATGGATGGATGGATCTTATCTTACAAAATCTGCTCCATCAATTTTGATAATCAACTCTCGGGTCGGTTACAGAGCAACCAACTACAACCAACAACTATGAAGTACACTTTTGATTAAAATGGAGTATGTTGAATAGTAAAATCACTTGCACTATGACTGCTAATGCTCAGTGACGGTTCGTTGGCTTCTGTAATGTTGGTCGCAATTCTTGTGCTAACTGCATTATCATATTTCATGGTAATTATTTATCAGTGTTTTGTTGTCAAAGCACAGCACATCATCTGGGTACTCCAAAAGTCTTTCCACCATCAAACACCAAAGTTCTTCGTCTTTAGCCATTCTTGGACATGGCTATTGTAATGTGACTATTATCATTGGCTTTCAAAAAAGTTTTAAGTTAGGACACCAGTGGCGCTGTCCTAAAGTTAAGACACTTTTTAGGATTCTTTGTCATGTTAGGATCCTTTTCCTATCTGTAGTTAAGATAAGATAATGCACTTAGGAAAGGTTATTCTGTAATAGGTTTTGTCCTAAAAGAGGTCCTAACTGAAATTGCCATGGTTACCAAAAAGATAAGATAGGATTCTATAGTTAGTATCTTTCTGTATTACACCCCCTGGAGCCTATCCCAGAGAACCCAGAGGGGTACAAGGTGGGAGACAGCCTGAATGGGGTGCCAACCCACTGCAGGACACAATCGCACACACACTCACACACGATGGACAATTTAGAGATATCAATCAGCCTACAACGCATGTCTTTGGACTGGGGGAGGAAACTGGAGTACCCAGAGGAAACCCCTAAAGCACAGGGAGAACATGCAAACTTTGTGCGCAGAGGGCGGAGGCGGGATTCGAACACCCAACCCCAGAAATGCAAGGCAAACATGCTAACCACTAATAAATAAATAAATACATACTTACAGGTTCTTACATACATACATAAATAGCCTTTATCTAACTAAAAACAGAAAGACTGCCATACATTATTCTAAATTAAATGAGTTCCAACTACAAAACAGCAGCTTATTTCTTTAACCATTTAGATAATTATATTTTAAGCCAAAATTAGGCTGTGTAATATAAATTATTAGATTGTCTGTAACTATTCTCATAGGAGGTAAATTAATGCAAAGTGTAATCAGTTACTGTCTTGCTCCTTTCCCTTTTTTTCTACTTCTTGTTTTTCAGTTACTCCTTTGACGGGATATTTTTAATATTCTACACTTCAATGCATTTTCTGTTTTTCTGCAAATTACAGACTGCAGACTGCTGGAAACCTGTCTGGGCCAGTTAGAATCTGTCATGCTCTTATCTGGGGAGAGGAAGCACACAGGCAAGGAGCATGCATCAACCCCTCCTAGACTGTTAGTTATGACGTTTGACGTGCCAAGATGTGAAAAAAAAATGGTTTTAAAAAACCCTGGATAAACAGGGAAAGGGGGAAATGATGGGAAACTGATCCTCATCTCCTTTTTTGCTCCTTTGAGTCTCATAACATAGATTGTTTTCATGGCATGCAATAAGTATGTGATCAATAGATCAGCTGTCAAAAAGAATTGTGTGAGTGTTTGAAATGCAATGAGATGAGCAGAAGGATTGGTGTGTGTCTGTAATGGGGTCAGCTATTAGATATTGGGTGTGCACAGACTGTTATTTTTCTGCCTGTGTAGAGCTCTTTTTATATTTGGGGCTTATTGTGTGTGTGTGTGTGTGTGTGTGTGTGTGTGTGCAGCTATACGATGGAAATTTATGCCAGAAGCTTCACTTTGTATGCTGTATGCAGCCAGTGCTAGACTTTCTCCCATTATTATATCCTCAACTCCATTCGTATCTCCCATACATTTCAGGCATGATCATTAAAGGCAGTAGAATCAGCATTTCCTGCACAGTTACAACAGTCTTGCAATGTGATAAGTCAATAAGTGTCTGCTGCATATTTAACAAAGGATGAAACTCACATGGTCCATGAGCTCGCGCACCAGGCCATTCCACTGGCCCGTGCTCTCCTCCTGCGCTCCGTACTTGCCGTCCTCGACCAGCCGCACCTCATAGATGAAGCCCAGAATGTGGGCAAGCTCCCGCAGCAGGTCGATGCAGTATCCCTCGAAACGATCATTGCCATGCAGAGGCTTGTCTGACTTCTTGAACATCACATAGGGCTCCTCCTGCAGAGTGAGAAGCATTTCTGAGCTCTACTCACCATGTGAGCGAAGAGGCTGATGTGTGTCTGACAGGGCTTTGAGGTTTGTTTGCATGAACTTACACTGGCACAGAAGGGATGGAAACCCTACTGCTATTAAAGGAGATGCGTGCACACACACTCTCATACATTCTCAGTATCAGACGAAAAAAAACAGGAGACAGTGTCCATAACGAGAGATAATCTACCCACTCTACCACTCACTTCACAGTAAGGACCAGAGGTGCACCTTAGAGCTGCTCTGTCCACTCCAAGCAGATGCTTTCAAAATAAGATAAGATGTGCAGATACTGTGGTGAATGACACAGGATACAGATTAGTATTTTTGTTAGGAATCTACAACTGTGGTTCTCTCTCTCTCTCTCTCTCTCTCTCTCTCTCTCTCTCTCTCTGCATCTCCATTTGTATGAGACCAAACAATAAACTTATTATCAACTCCGACTGAAAAATCACACCCATTTCACATGTGATCATAGAATTTTCCACTTGTGATTATTTGAGTAGTATGTGATCACGTGAAAAACATGTGGAAGTACATCATGCCCTGAAATTGTATGTGTGAACTCAACTAAATGTGAACAATGTGATCACATGTGAAAACAAATTAAGTGAATCTGGAAAAATGGCACCACATGCCCTGCATTCCATGGAAAATTAACATGAAAAAATAAGTAAAATGGTGTATGAAAATTATACGTGAAAATAAATTAATCATATATAAACTCATATCTGAAACTAGACTGATCATATTTTAAAAATCCTGTGAAAATAAATGAGTTATATATATATAAAACTGACATGTGAAAATACATTAACAGTATATAAAAACACATGATTACAAATGAATATTTTTTTCTTTTGAAAAATCACAGGTGAAAGCAATTGAATCACTGGTAAAAAAAAAAATAATAATAATAATAATAATAATCATACAACTCACATGCGAAAATATATTAATCATATACTGTATACAAATTCTGTGAAAATAAATAAATAATGTATAAACCCACAAGTGAAAATAGATCAATTGTTTCTAAAAAAAATTACATGTAAAAATAGAACAATCATGTCTACAATTCACATGAATAGAGATGAATCAGGTATAAAACTTAAAATGAATGAATCATGTACAAAAATGACATGAAAATAAAAGCACATGAAATGCCCAGTACATGTGAAAAATGTGTGAAATATCACGTGATGTTTCTAAAACTCATGTGTTAATTTAACATGCAAGTACATGTGACTTTTCTGTAACAGAAACAAGTGTTACATAAGGATAATTAAACATGTATAGACTTTAGCCATTAGAGTTCAGGTCATGTTTCTTTTATAAGAGGACTGCAGTGAATCTTACTGTTTTGGATTGCATTAGACATTTCCCAGCGAGACTGCAGGCATTTAGCTTACGCTATCAGATGCCTCTGCAAGCAGTCCTTCACCCCCAGTGTGACGCTCCAGGGATATGTGTCGTGCCAGTGGAACGTGTCAAACGAGAGATAAGCATTCATCTGCACTCACCCCTCCCAGTTCCGACATATCCACAGCCAAGATGAACCAACGATGAGTAGCTATCGCAGAGCTGAACTTATTATTTACAAATATGAATGCACAGCATCTCTCACCTATGCTTTCCACTTTTGCACACAGCACAGTGAGATATCTTTCACTTAGATCATGAAGGCAACAGATAAGCTGGTGACGTGAGCATCTTTTCAGGAGGAAATGCTTCTGATTGAAGCCAAACTGAAAATTTCTGGAAGTCCACCAAGATTAAATGGCCTGTTATGAAGCAATAGCTCAATATCGTATTCATAAAGCTCAAGAGGTGGCTACAATTGAATCATTAAAAGCAAAATTGCCTGATTCATAATTGTACAACAAAAGCACATATACTGAAAGCATATGCAATTTCTGACCTCCTATGCTGTCCCTAATATTAAATGTTATAATGTAGGATACAACCTATATTACAAACTATCAGACAAAAGGGAGAAAAAAATATTTGAAAATGATTTGGGTTTTTTTCCTCTTTTTCATCTGATAGTTTGTAACAGTTTTTCTTAGTTTGCTTTATAATTCTTAACTACAGTGGGGAATTCTGCTCCATGCTAAAAATAAGTTATTTTACTTATAAATTAAAGAATGGCATCAGATGTTTTTGGTTCCAATTAATGTTGTGGACCGTGAAAACGTCACACCGCATTACATTACACCAACTATAATAGATTAAAAAAAAGACACAAAAAACCCAACAGGTTGTTGTGTTACAGAGAAAGCAGAAAGCGCAAATTACGCTGTTCTGATTTTCTATTGATAGAAAACTTACTGACCTATACAAAGCACCCACACTAAACATTTAATAATAATAAATGTAAACCAGGGGTGAAGGTATTACAATCCACCATTCCCTGAAGATTTTGAGTTCAGAAATATAGAGGCTAGGTGTCAGGTTTTTTTTAAATAATAAAAATCCTTGCACTCGTAGGCCGCCATTGCTGTTTACGTCACAATGCATTCTGGATAGTGACAAATGGTTGCAATGATCTTGAGTCTTCAGTGGCCCTAAGGTAATATAAACATGTCTTCGGCCTTTTCAATTTGAACCCGAGAGTAACATAAGCGATGAGGCTACTATAGACATTACTCAAAATGTACATCAAAAGGAAGACAATCAGAGAGGTAAGGAGGCGAGAGTAGGGTAAAATTCATGGTGTCTGTGTAGCAACTGCATGTATATGCCAACCGAGAGCGCTTGTTGTTTAAGGTAAGCATATGGATTAAACTATAGTTTTATGATGAAATGTATTCTAATATCAATAATTTTAGAGATTATCAGCCATCGCGCCCTCGTATACTTTATCCTGTTAAAGTTCCGATGTCCCGCACACTGTCATCATGTTATGAGCAAATCTATGCTATCTACATAGCTTCTGTGTGTATGAAGGTACTCATATCTTTGGAAAGCTAAGATTTTTGTGATTTGATTGAAATAAACCGTTTTGAGATACTATCACAACAGCAGCTACAATCAATGCCTCGGTCAGACCACCGATATACAAACAAACACTTACGAAACGGTGGCAACTCACCTCATATGAAGCCTCATAGTAGTCAACTGATCCATAACATCCAGACAAAAACTTGTTACACTGGCAAAAGTCCAAACAATCCAATTATGTAAAAATATTTAGTCCACCTTTCAAAAGAGACCAAAACTTTGCATTTACTCCAAATGGTTCAAGAACAGCTTTAATTTTACTTTGGGTATGCCTTGGCTAGGCGTTTTAGGCTAATTTTACACAAGCTTTATGTTATGAGAATATACAGAAAAATTGTACTGGGGCAGTGGTGGCTTGGTGGTTAAGGCTTTGGGTTACTAATCAGAAGGCTGGGGGCTCAAGCCCCAGCACTGCCAAGCTGCCACTGTTGTGCCGTTGAGCAAGGCCCTTAACCCTCTCTGTTCCAGGGGTGGCGTATCATGGCTGACCCTGCGCTTTGACCCCAACTTCCTGGCATGCTGGGTTATGCGAAGAAAATAAATTCATTATGCTGTAATGTATATGCCATTATCATTATCACAGCACACAAGAACTAGAAAATTACTGCCAAAAGCAGCACAATGTGGCATTCTTTTGAGTGCTCAAGTGCAACCATTTTACATCCTTGACTCAGAGTGCATTGCGCATGCCACATAATGGCGGCCTCCATGGTTATAATATGTATTAAATATTAAGGATTTAGTAATGAACATATTTCATGTGTTTCTACCTTCATGTATTTTAGTAGGAGAGTTAAGGTTAAGACTCTTCATAGCCGGGGTTCCTTTTAAGACTACTTGTTCCTATACTTCTGCTCACTTAAAAATTGGGTGGATAAGTTGTTTAACACATCTAGATGTAAAGATCAGGAAATGAAAGCTGAAATTCCGATGTATCATCTCATATTCATCTTTTGATCTCAAACCCAAATGTCATCAATGTACAGTATAGAGAACACAACAGAATTGGCCTTGCTGTACCAATACTTTTGGATAGGACTGTATATTATAATATTGTATATGTGTATAATGTGAGAGCATGCATACTAAAGCTCATCTAATGTGGATACCAACTAGACATGCAGAATATGCTCAACTATCAGTAAGGTTAGAGCTAATCCACGAGGATATACAGTGATTACCTTTATGTTCCCAAAATTAAATGAATTACTAGTGTCTTAAGAGCTACAAGATGAATCTACAATAAACTGTCTACTGTAAATTGTTTATTTCACATTACCAATTTTACCTCTTAACTGCAAAGTTCACTAATTTAAAACATTATGTACATATTCAGTTTATTTATTTGAGAGGTCACAGTGCCACTATGCTCTATTGCAATATGTACCTAGGGCCTATCTATTAAAGTGGAACTGGTATAAACCTTTTCCTCAGTATGGCAGCTTTGCTGTTAGCTGAATATAGAGTTCACTTGGGGGCCTTTAAGGGGCAGTATGAATGGCCTTTTGTTTATACATGCTAGCTTCCTATTCCCATGGGCATCTTGTCTCTAATACAGCAGCAGATATGATTTTCCATGTCCTAAAGCACTGTCAAATGCCCCCCCCCCCCCAGTGCTCTGTGTGTCTGCAAGCTCTGTTTGCACATGTGTGTATTGCCATGGTAACAAAGCCGCAGTAGAGTGTGTGTCTCACAGCAGTGAGTGAGACGCGCAGCAGCAATAAATCACTGTGGTTGAAGGTTTTTTTAAACACACATCATATAGTGACTCATCTGTGGAGCTGAATAGAGGACGCACCATGAACTGAGCTCTATTGTGTGTCGATGCTGCAGTTATAAGAAAAAATGAAAACCAAAGATGGGTCTCCTATTCATGTTTTCAATTACTATGGTTGAACCAAGTCAGATTCAGAAGGTCTACCTGTCAGTGCAACAGAAATGAGCGGTGGGGTAAACATTGTCATTCAAGGCATTCAGAATGTCACTCGGTGTTAAAACATGGAGGACACTTCACCATGCAGTTGAAGTAAGCACTGAAAATATGGCTGTAGATTGTCTCTCAATTGCTTCCTGAATAACTCAATCTCTTCAGAGAGTATTTCAAACACCCAAGAGATCCAGGTTGAAATATTCTTTTTGAAATATCCATCTTTCTCATATTTATACATGTACTGCACGATGTGTTTGTGAATTGTAAGTTGGCAGAAAGATTAGGACACTGATTTGTGTTGTAGTTAAGGATAGTCATAGAACAGCTATGTGTCTCTGTGTTTAATGTTCAAAGGACAGAGGTTTGATATCAGCCTTATATCCAGCAAAGCTTCTAAATAGTTGCATACATTGCAAAACTGACTGTGAGTGTAGAGCTAAAAATAGCAGTACTGGAAGAAATATTACATTTTCAAGTATTCAAGAGTGCCAGAAGAACCAAAATGTGCCATTTCTCATGCTATTTCTACACTTTAGCCTTAAGCCAATATCCATTATAAACATTATTATCCATTATACATGATTGCTTTACAATTTATTTTCTCACATGTGCAGTAGGTGTAGACCAAAAATTATATAAGAGGCTTAACTTACAACTTTATAATTCAGACTCAGCTGTAATATTGTATTCAGATTGTTCAGACATAAGGCTAGCAGGTTGAACATTGACACATTGCCCATTTAACACCAGTAGACCTGCACATTCATGCAATTATCCCATCAGCTAATTATCTGCCAGCAGTGCAGTGCATATGATCATGTAGATACAATTTAAGAGCTTCACATAAAACATCAGAACGATCTCAATGACTTTGACCATGGCATAGTTGTTGCTGCCAGATGGGCTAGTTTGAGTATTTCAGAAACTGTCACTCCCATGAGTTTGCACCAAAAATAAATAAATAAATAAATAACAATCCAGTAACTGGCAGTTCTGTGGGTGGAAACAACTTGTTGATGAGAAGATCAGAGAACAATTATCAGATTGGTTACAGCTAACAAGAAGGCTACAGTAACTCAAATAAGCAATCTTTACAACTTTGATGAGCAGCAAAGCCTCTCAGAATGCACGATACACAGTGGATGGGCTACAACAGCAGAAGACCACAAAGGGTTCCACTCCTGTCAGCAAACAACAGGAATCTGAGGCTACAGTGGGCATTGGTTCACCCAAACTACACAGTTGGAAGATTGGAAAAACAGTGCCTGGTATTTTTTCCAATCTTCAGCTGAGCAGGTGTACAGTGATTTTTGCTATTCTGACAAATTTAAATCTACACATACAATATTTAGTACATGGCTCTTGGCTATTTAATTAAGTAAATTATGTTCATTTCACTTTCCTTTTTCTCTTTCATGTTTTCCGTAAGCTACAATTTGTCAGACCTTTATAATTTTCTTTTCAAGGTATAGCAACCAATTCAATTCCTCCTACTAGCTTTCTCTATTCTTTATTTTTTGCATACTTTCTAGCATTCTTATGCTTAAGTCGAGTTTTGGTATTAAAATGTATGTATGTTGATGCTTCTCTTATAGCTGTTTTTGTATTTGTTTGTTTTTGCTTGTTTGTTTTTTGGTTAAGTAAAGCTCCGAATCTCACCTCACGCCCAGTGTTCCTGGGATATCCTCCAGAGCCGGAGCCACAGTGACCCTGACCAAGTTAAAGCAGTTACTGGATGTGAGTGAATAAAACTGAAATCTGCATGAATCTTTTTTAAAATATGCATGTGTAAGGTGTTTTTTGTTTGTTTGGTTTTTTTGTTTGTTTTTTGGGGGGATGGGTGTAGTAACTGACAAACTTATGTATGATAAGGGCCTATGACCTCCAAAGAAAGATAGATAGATAGATAGATAGATAGATAGCTTCCTAAAATGCAAAGTCATACTCCTCTTCTTCTTTACCAAATTAAAAAAATGGATTTTGTGTCTAAATAAGAACAAATGATACTGGCTCATGTGAGCCATTTTTAAGCATTTATTTTAGATTCATTGATCATGCGCCAGCATGCCTGTGTGTGTTGTTGTTTCTGATTGCAGGGTCGTGTGTTGGTTAATAGGATTATGGGTTTTAATAAGAAAAATGTAATATACAAGATACTAAATACAGATTCGTAACTACTGATGCTTAAATGGTGGATCCCAGATTAGTTCCCATGCTTAATGCCGTTACTGAGTCATCAGTAAATACATTGAATTAAAACCCATTATTCTCTAAATCACAGCTTAACGCCTTTAAAAGACTAAAAATATAGTAAAACATGTCATGAATAGGAAATGTCTCTGATCACATTTTCAGATACAGGGTGAGGTGGGTCATATGGATGTCCTACATATAGTGTATAGATTTCGTCTAATACAATACGTATACTGCATCCCAGTTCCCCTACGTATGCTATGCGCTAAAAGTATGTACTCTTTTGTGAAGAAAAAGTACACATTTGAGTGTGCAGCAAAAAAGTATTCAAGTACTGGGACACCATTCCATTTCAGCTTTTCTTCATTCATTATACCTTATATCATTTATGCTATATAATTGAATTGACCATTAACTTGTTTTATTTTTCCACATTTCATGTACACCTCTCTAAATTTGTTACAGGTTGCAGGTTTAATTCGGCAAAACAAACTGTCACAAATCCATACTTCCACACATCCACGGATCCACAATTCAAAAGATCTATAGGAAATAGTAGACCATCCGGGTACCATTGGGATACTCATTTCAACATTCAACAGTTTGGGACACGATTTAGGACAAATAGTAGGCAAATCTGGACCCAGCAATAGAGTAGCTCCTGATTAGAGCAGACCCACCAACTGTATATTTAAAAATAGAATGAAGACGTTGATGGTTTTACCTTATTTTGCACATAAACTTACTGAATACTAAGTAACTTTTTGCTACTATATGTATTATTATTTTCACCTGAGAAGAATGTGACTTCCCTTTATTCACTGGGGAAGTCTTTTTGATCATGACACGTCCAGAGCTCCAGACTGTTTGCATTCATTTACAGCCCATTAAAAACACTTTCTACAAAGGAACTACACAGTTGAAGCGCTAGCAAACCTGAGTGCATTAAAATTTGATGAAACGGCTCACTTTAATCACTTAGTCCTCACCCCTTTTACCTTTCTTTCCCTGCATTTTCCTCTCTTTTTCTTCTTTGCTCATTTGTAATAACTTTAAACACCTTTCAAAAAGACCAAGAATTTGTATCTTTCTGATCAGCCACACAAACATTGTTTGTGCGGAGTAAATAAGACACCACATATTGGATTCAGTTTTGAAACAATTGTTTCTCTTACTTAGGACACATGATGTAATTCCTACTGGGAGAAAGTAGCGGAGTGTAGATTCTAGGATCAACATGAACATCTATGTTTAGTTTATATTTCTTTTCGTTTGCATTAATGAAGCTGAAGAATGAAATACAACATGCCTATCACGGCCATGGCTATCAATCCAAAACAGCAAAGCATAATGCCCAAATTTCCTTTTGCCTTCTAACTATCCTGGATTGGGATCTGGATATTAGGGAAGTGGCTGTGCTGATTTTACAGAAAGTACAAAAGAATACAGAAAAACATACAGGCATTCACCTATTTTGACTTAAAACTCGTCTGGGGTAATATTTAGTCCATGTGCTGCTATGTAGCCATTAATGTTATCATTATAAACCCTCACATTATTTTTAACAGGACCTCACAGAATCCATAAAAAACTAGAACCAGCCTTTGCAGTAAAATACTGCAAGTGATGCAACAGTGCAGAAATTCTTTCGAAAGCCTTTTACAAATAATTCCATATATTAGGAAAAGCTTTAACTACATGTGTCTATGTGTTGATTTTGAAATTCACTAAGTATACAACTATTCACTAAATAACCAACATTTTCCTGAGAATGTGCAAAAGCTGCCCAAAGATGCTGCTTACCTAGGAGGCTTTCCTCCATTTGAAACACACTGATAGAGCATCTTAACATTCTGCATGGCACTATTATTATTTACTTGCTATTTAAATTTTTTTAAATGTTGGGTTTTATATGAAGGCGATAACTTTAGAAAGATGCTCTTCCAAAACATATTGCTATATTTACCAGTATTGTAGACACATATAGTGTCCTGTTGGTGAGTGAGTCTGTGATGTTTGACATCTTTCCCTTCTGATTTTCAGTCATGTTCAGGCCACTTACAGGGTCCCATGTTCCAATCTGCAAAAATCATACCAAATATTAATGTGACATCATTACAGTTAAGCTTGTGTCATATTGATTTTCCCCTGCTCATAATTTACCATTTAAATAAATTGTAATAAACAATTTAATTGCCCATAGTTGATAGACTAAAGACAGACAGAAAAAGGAGCATTTCCACAATTTCAAGCTAAAAAAAGGGACGGGTGTAACAATATAACAAGCTGTGCAGAACTGACTGCTGGCAATGTGAATTGCAAAAACTCAACTGGATGGTGGATTTTTATGTGATTCAACAGTAATACGCATTATATAATATAATTCTTTTACGAATTAGTTGTCTAAAATCCACATGGCTGACAGTTTCTCTGTTTATGCTGCTACTCATGTTTTAAACACATCTGAGGAGATCAAAAAAAAAAAAAAAAAAATTATTTTTAATCACTTCACCATTAACATTATTTGTAAGGTGTTAGATCTGACACTTCATTGTAAGTATAATTAATCCTTTTAGGTCCAAATTATTTACCATTTTTCTCTTCTGACCGAACACCAAAAGTGCTTTTTTTTTGACCATTTTGAAAATTTTCACTGGCAACTCCTTAATAAATATAGATAACTGAT
Organism: Ictalurus furcatus; assembly: GCF_023375685.1. Classification (NCBI taxonomy): domain Eukaryota; kingdom Metazoa; phylum Chordata; class Actinopteri; order Siluriformes; family Ictaluridae; genus Ictalurus; species Ictalurus furcatus. The sequence goes on along the minus strand of NC_071255.1, from coordinate 20,255,352 downwards.
GTTTACTACATATGTATTTATATTAGCTAAGTTGAACATACTGTATAGTGATAAAATTTGATTTTTCATTAATGTAAACTAATGTTTCAATTAACTTCAATGAGTTCAATGCAAAATGTTGATTGTCTCATCTCCACTTTTGTTGGGAAGAAACAGACTGTTCTTTTGGTATATTTTTGAATGATAACACACTAGTTTACTCTGATGTTAATTTGCGGAGCTCCTATGCAAAATGCATAAAGGTTGGCAGAATTGGTAATACAATATAATTGGAGTGAATGTCAATGAATATTGTGGCAGTGTAATGCTTTATAGAAAAATATATAATCGTTATATCACACAGGCCTAATTACAGCAAACATGTTTTATGCAGAAGAACAGTATAACATGGTGAAATACTGGTGATACAGGAAAGATACATTGATATTTTTGTTATATTACATTTAGTTTTAGCTTTAAGCTTTAGAAAATATTGCAATGTAAAGTCATTACTGGCAATATGTCTACAGAAGATGATGGCTGATGTAAACTTGTCCTGAGAGAGAGAGAGAGAGAGAGAGAGAGAGAGAGAGAGAGAGAGAACCACACTGTGTTCTCTCTTAAGCCTGGCACAATTAATCCTGAAGATGCACTTGAGGGCTTTACACTCCACAGAGAATGCACAGACGGGCCATACACTCTCACCAATTCAAAAACAAAGTGCTTCAGATGTCTTCAGAAAATGTGTAAGCTGTAGTTTATAATTGCAAATCAACTCTTTAATTCATGTTTTATGACACTGGAGGGCTTCTGAAGCTCTTTTATTAATCGAGTAAATTGTTCATGGAGGTGCCGAGACATGTGCCATCGAGATGGGAGGTCACAGTAGGGTGAGAAGGAAACGCTTGTGAGACTGTGAGTGTGGGTATGTATATGTGTGTGCAAATGTGTACTCTGTGCTCCAATGAATGATGTTCAGGTTAAACCCTGTTGAACACAGCTTACCTTCTCCAGTCCTTCCTCCTTCAGGCTGATCACATCCAGATCGAAATCTGTCCTTAAGCCATTGGTTTTGTTGAAATTTATCCGTCCGGTCAAACCATCCCAGTGGGCCTGCGAGTGTGAGAGAAATATTTAACATCACCAGGCAGCACTGGCTAAGAAGATTCCACCCTCTTTGGCAAAAACGGGAGAAATTCATAATTCATTGAAACACCCAGCTCACCTTCAAGCAGGCCACAAAAGCAGAAACAGCTCTCACAGTCACACTGAGAGATCAAACACAATATTCCACACACAGACGGAGACAAAGACACATTTAGGGGTGTTTTTCTAGGACTTCTCTGAGTGTTAGCTTATTTCTAAACATAGAAAGAGATCTTGAAGCAGATAAAAGATCAATTTGCTCTTATTTTGTTTTAGTGTTCTCATGAGAATTCTAGTAATTTAATGTTCCAGTGTCTTTGCTCTGCCATGCTGTTTGATTTTTTAAAAAACATTATTATTATTTCATTGCTTAGCAGCTTATACAAATATTTCTACAAGTGGTGTTAGATACTAAATTTGATACATACAGTTCACCAGTTATCAAATTGTAAAACATTTTCAGAGCTCTGCTCCAGCATACTGTTCATATCTGTGCTTCTAGTTTGGCACAAAAGGAATGAAAAGAGGTCAGAAGAGCTGAGAGCACACTGGGGTTAGGCTCAACTGGAGAGATTTGAACTGCTGCAGTAGTTCTTTGTGCTTTAATGTGTTAGAATCTTATGCAGTACACTGGTCTAAGCCAACCTGTGATATCATGCAGAGAAAGCCCAGGGTCTTATCCATCCAGTCTAAATATAAACAGCAGAATCCTGCACTGACACCCGGGGTTCAGATTAGGCAAGCTGTTTTGTTTTGGGGTTTTTTCTCAAGCTGGCATGTGGAAGATTCATTAAGATACACTTTTTGTGGGAGAATTGTTTTAAGGAGCAGCAGGTAGAAGGAACAGACACACACAGTAAATACACTACCAAGTCAGTGCATTAAATGTGGTAACATACCTCTTTGATGAGCGTCATGAAGCGGTTACCAAAGCGCCAGGGTTTGTGCCGGTTACACTGGAGAGAGCTGACTGTGATCTGTGGAGACTGCTGCACAGCTACGGCCACCACATGCACTGCGTCGTACATCAGTGCTGCATCCGTCTGGAGGCATAAAAACACACAAACACAACCATACAAGTTTTACACCCAGATATCAATTCTGTTCTGTTAGAGTAAAACCATCACTTCTCGTGTTAATTGAGGTGGTAATAGAAAGAAGTCAATGGCTCCAAGGGAAATAATGACATTAGCAGATTGGCAAGACCTGTAGGTGTGAGTATCTGACAGTTCAATGTCAGACATGCTTGTATGCATCCAATATTGTAAAGCTGTCATTCCACAGGACAAAAAAAGGGGGAAAAAATCTAATTAGTGTTTGTCTCAGATGATTGGAAAGCAATCACCGCAGCTCTCAACATTTGTTGGTATGGAAATCATGCCTAGGGGTGTGTCAGAAATCACTATCCTGTTGAATAAATCATGGCCAAACCTGTCATTTCCAGCTTTTTCTCTCTGATTGTCTGCCTGCAAGCATTAGGACTAAAGACAGCTCTGCTGCAATAATATGGGAGAATCACTTGGGGGATGTTTCCGTGTTTGTGCTGATATCAATCAAAGAACAATCAGGATGGCTGAGGATATATTGGCTGAAAGCTCATCAGTCTCTTTGGGCAGCTCCATTATTAGAGCAAACTGCTTCCCCTTACCAAAAGCACATCTGAACCTGCGCGTCCATAAAGCACTGTGAGTCAAACTGTCTCCAAATAAGAAACTAGCAACAAATCAAGTCTGAGAGTGCACCAGCAATGCTCTGTATTATAAGAACATCTTCCATCGTGCACACAGGACAATAAGACATGAAGACCAAGAGAGTAGGTTAGGTGAACATAGTGATCATAAAAGAGTTTCACATCATGAAAGCTGTGTTTGAGATAGGTATTGAGAAGGTGAATGTGTTTTGAGACAGTTATTAAAGGTGTTTCACCTATTAAAATGGGTCTGAAGGTCCCTTTACACTCAACATGCTGGACAGAGTATTATATTAATAATATAGTGTTGATGAAACACAGCAGATGTGAAAATGCTGCGGGGTTGAAGGCTCACCTATGGACTCCTAAAGCAGGGCCTGGAGAAACAATTGCTGGTCAGAATGACTGAAGCTGAGTGCAGTGTGTGAGTGTGAATGTGAATGTGAGTGTGAAAGGACAGGAATGAGCTGCCTCTCACTAATACAGACTGCAGCGTCTAACACATTTGTTTGCGACGCTGAGCCTCTCAATCAATCAGAGTTAGATTGGACTGTAAAGTAGCAGCTGCTAGTCTGAGAAAGAGTCTGGGATAGGAGGAAGACAATGTCAGAGGCCATATTTTCACTCTACACTTTATTCATCCACCACCTCATCTAACCCTCCATGACCATCACACCAAAGGGTCCCAGGGGAGATGTGTATGCTGCTCTGTCAGACGAGACGACACTAGCTCTCAGCAGCATTGCTGCCCATCTGCAGAAAGCACACGTCACACTCAGTCAGAGCAAAAAGTCGATGAGCGCCACACGCGCATCATGAATAATAAATAAGTGACAACACCAGAGGAGCAGGAGACAAGGCCTCCTACTGAATACTGAGTGAACATCGTCATTCTCTCCTCGGTTACTTCTACCAGTGTAGAACAGTGGCATATCATCAAAGCCTCCATGGTACATACACTCTCTTCTGGGAGGCAAGCTTTGTTGTATGTTCAACATTTGTTGAATATATTTCATAATGTCTTTAAAACATATAACAGACAAACAGAATAGCAGGCCAAAAGGCAGACGGAGGGATAGAACTACATATTGATCACTGGGGACCGTGAACAGAAAAGGGAGTGGGTTGAAAGCCCATCCCCTGCATTTTAAAAATGCCTTTGAATTTTTCTGAAAATTGTGTAATGTATTACTGCAGATTTGGGGGGTGGGTTTGAACTATTATAAACACAAACTGGCACAAAAATTTCATAACAATATTGGGTGTATGTATGTATGTATCTATGTATGTGTGTATGTATGTGTTTGTTTGTTTGTTTATCTCCTTAAGTAACCATGGACAACAAATTGTTATTTTCATTTTCTTTTTCATAACAGCAAAATAACATACATGTGGCAAGCCAAGATATCGTACTTGCTATTTCCATAAAAAACAAACATGCAAACTTTGGTTAGGATTAACAGTTCAGTTAAGTTCAGTTAAGACTTCAACCAATTGTAAACTGATTTCACCTCATTGAACTTTGGTTAATTAAAGCAGGGGTTCTGCAAATTCAATTTAATTCAGTTAAACAGATAAATATGTATGAATAAAATAAATCTGAGTTTGAAAATTGTGAGACAGAAGATTTGAACAACTGGCCTAGACAGGCAGCAGGTGGTTCAGCTATTTAAATAACTTATCTCTGTGCAAATGCTTGCATGGTTACGTAGCTAGTTTACATTAGGTATGTATGTTATTGTGTCTTTATTTGTTTATTCGTTTATTCATTTGGCATTATTTGCCAGGCAGAAATTGTATAAAATTGAGAAGTTGATATACTCACATTGTAACTTCAGCATGCTACAGATCAAGATGGCTGCCACATTACCATCTATCGTATTTGTTAAAAGAAATCCACCTTCTAAGATGTGACTGGCTAACTTCTAAGTATTCGGTAAGTATTAAACCAAAGGAAAAAATATTACACTGTTTTATACTTGCAGTGTGAGCAGAACTATATAATTTTGATTATTTTGTAAAATGAATTGCACAATTAAGTCAATTAAAGGGGAAGATAACTTTTTTATATGTGGTGGTGTAGCACCGCTGTATAGATAGATAAACAGAAAGCGGGGAGATAGAAGAAAAGAGGCAGACTATCTTAGTGAATTTTGGCTGTACGAGCTGGAGTGTGCTATTCATTTCCCCAGCGTAACGCTCAGCAGAGCCCAACAGGCAGACTGGCAAATGATTTAGCAACACCGCCACTTCAATCTATAAACATCTCATTAAAATCAATTATGTCACTCCTGAATGAAATTAAAGATAAATGTGTCAGCCAATGTAAGTATTACCCCTGCTGAGTTCCCTTTTTTATGCTTTTTTGCTCTTCATGCTTGCTTACTTTTCCAAGCTGCTTCGATAGATTTAATAAATCTCCCAGCTTCAGCTGGATTTAACACTATTATGAATTGTTAAAATGCTAGTGTCTGAACTGGAGGATCCAGATTCCCCAGATTGTCAACTGCTGTGTGAGGAGAAGGGAGTTGATAGATGATGATGATGGTGCACATACTATACACTTGCTTTCTGCCTCTAACTACAGTACATTACACATGCTAGCACAAAGAACTATGACCCAAATGACAGTAGAAATACAATTAACATGACGCACTATAATTATGTTACACACACTCCATAGTTTATTTACCATTACATTCAGAGGGTTTTAACAGTGGTGCTTATTATTCAGGTTAACTGATTGCAGCCATATTGATTAAAGAATGTACTTTATATTAATTTAACACAATCGTTACTTTTAATTGTATACAGTTCCCTCCAGAATTATTGCCACCCTTTCATATATAAAAAGAATAACTGATGTTTTGACCTCAAACATACATTTATTTGCGTGCATTCTTTTCGATCATGAAAAGCTTTTGAGTAGTACAATGTTTCCTACAAAACACTCATTTCAAAACGACCAGCAATTAATATTTTGGCAAGACACTGTGCTCATGGTTCCAATTCCTGGCAAATTTCAAACTGTGAAACCTTCTGTTATGGACCTAATAGTGCTTAATAGTATTTTATTTTATTTTTTTTTTTTACTGTTTATGTATTTTATATGATTTGTGCAGGTCAACAACTATCTGTCTCTTTTGTGTTAAAGTTGCTTGGTTTTTGCCATGGTACTTAAGTCAGACAAGGGGATTTTATGTGTGTAACCTTTCATTTACACTCCAGAGAAACCTTTTTTTTTATATTTGTTTGCATTTGTAAAATACTCCTTAGCGCACATATTTTTGAGAGAAAATATTATTTAAAAAGTATTACTAATGCTGCAATGCACTGGCACCCTGTCTAGGGTGTCCCCTGCCTTGTGTCCCAAGTTCCCTGGGATAGGCTCCAGGCTTCCATGCGACCCTCCGTCGCAGCATAAGTGGCATAGAAATTGGATGGATGGATGGAAGTATTACTATTATTAATAACAATGACTTTTACTAGAACAAATATAAACAGTTCCTCCTCTTGTTTGAGTGGAATTATTTGAAGTATTGGGTGTAATGTTTATTTTATATAATGACTTTTTCTCAAGAGTGGCAATAATGAGTACATTGTAGATAAAAAAAAGGAATTATTGTAAAAACCTGGTATAAGTACATTTTTGCACCTTGCAATCTGTTCATTGTCATAGCTCTGCCCTTTTCCTTTTCCTTCAATATATTGATTTAACCAGCTCAAGCTGAGTGGTAAAGCTGATCCACGGTGGCTTGTGTGGGATAGGAAATGGAAGGAAATCTCAGTCGCCTTTTCAGCAACATGCATTTCAGGGTATAGTACCATAAAGTAGGCTAGTGTTCCCCTGGGTCCCAGAGCTATCTCAGTATATAGGCGGCCACACTAAGTCTGTGTAACAGGGCAGAATTTATTTGTGAGAAGGGGCTGCACTGCTCACTCACAGCTTGCTCACAGTCACACTGCTTTGGCTCCTTTGATTGAAACATAAAGAAACATAAACACCCTGAAAAACTAGATGCACTCTGAAGCAATGAGAAGGAACACTCCAGTTTGCCACAGGCTCTGCAGAAATGCCATTATGACCAGCCCAGTGGAATAAAAAAAAAGGCAGAAAAACAGAACAATCTTATTCTCAACAGCAAGTCCCTTGCAGCAGATCAGCATTCAGAGGTCAGATTAATGTGCGTGATGCTGCCCACAATCATTACTCCAGTTTACAGGGTAAAGATTTCACTTGGTTCAGACCCCCTGATTTTTGCACCAATTATGCAAAAATATTTACAATAAGAAGCAAATACAAACAAATGTTTTGTGGCATATTTACATAATCATTCATTTGCAAGCACATATGTGACTTTGCTATTCTGTATGCAGCTAGAATTATACGTCATCACAGATAAAACATGAGTGTATCAGATAAATAGAGCTTACAGCAATACATCACAAAACCTTCACATGGTAATACTAGATGTTTTTTGGAACCAAATTCAGCTTCTCTTTGAGGCATATGTCTGATATAAAGTTATACATTTTAAAATCTGGTTAACATCAAAAAAGGAAAAGGGACAGAATTGTACTTAAACATTTAGTGAATTGAAATGTTTTGAATAAACTTAAAGGCTCCAAAGCAAGTGATATTTATTAATTTCACTTTGTTTATGTTTCATATGTAATAAATGAGATTATAAAGTGTCTAAATATGACCATAAAACCATATCTTTCTCTATAAAAGGCTTTGTTCATAGCCTGCAGACACACAGGCACTTTATAAAGCAAATAATCATTCCATATTTAATTATAGTATATTTATTTGTATAAATAAAGGGCTAATATTTATCATATAAATATTTATATCATATATTTGATTATTACTATGGAAGGTTAAAAGGTAAATAGCACAAGATGAAAAAATAATAAACGAGTAAAATTCTACAACATTTTGGTGAAATATATTTAGTGTTTAAGATGCGTTATCACAGCTCCCGAGTGGTGCAACAAAAAAGCTTTTGCATTATTTTGTCAGGAGATTCCCATGGTCATCCTTGGCTTTGAAATAAAGATAGAAAATTTAGCTGGGCTCTCTGCATGGGAGGGGTGGGATACTCTCTGTCCTGTCTCCCCATACAGCGACATTAGATCATCATGGCCATCTGTGAGCTCATGTACTGAATGTGGAAGTAGGTAGATACCACTTTCCTCCAAGTGTGTTATACTGTCCTGTGATGCAGAATGAGCAGCAGTTAAAAAAAGATTTGGTTCAGTGGCTTCACATCCTCTCAGAGGAAGCATGTGTTAGATTTCACACTCCCTAGTTGGTAATTGTTGTATGATAGATAAGCTATAGGCAGAAAACAACACGTTTGTTTGTTGTTGTTTATTTGTTTTTTGGGTTGTTGTGTTTTTTCCCCCCAAATGTGACATCTGACAGGTTGTCGCAGGTTGTCATATGGAAGTGTAACATCAGATAATGGATATGAATTTCTTTAATATAACAGGCTTATACTGAGCAAACTAAGAAAATAAAGACCTTTGGGCTTTGCTTTCAATTTGTTGTGCACTGATCTGTAACCTTTAATAAATTAACCTGAACATCCCTAAAATATGCAGATAATAAAACCAAACATATTCGGGAAACAGATTGAAAAAAAAAAAAAGACCAAACATGATACAGAAATACACTGAAATAATAAAATAGCAGCTGTGCAGTTTAATTTGCTGTTGTGGGAACTGGCCAATGTTGACTATAACCCTCACCACACACATTTGCATTCTCTCAGAGATAACGGGTGACTGTTTGGTTTCAGGCTTGCAAACAATAATGAGAACAGTTCACTGCAGTTCATGCACATCACCGGTTTGCTCATTTGTCTTTTGACATATGACTTCAAGAAGACCTTGTTGTTATTTTTCATAAATACAGCAAAATAAGTGTGATAAGGCTTCAGATTGTTCAAGGAGAATACTACACAGCAAAACTACGAGTACATGTAATCTGAAAGATCCTCTGTTCTAAACCAAACTGACAAGAGATTAAAAGAAAAAGAGAGAGAGCGAGAGAGAGAATGATGCATGCATCAAATACACCAAATGGTGTTCTAAGATAATATTCCTGCTTGCTCTAGTCCTGTGCATAAATGAGCAGAATGTTCAGAATTCAACATTCATCTTTCTGATCAGCAGTGATTAGGTGATATAGCAGCTGCAGAAACATGAGGGAGGGAGTGCTGATGAATAGAGAGTAGCTCAACATGCAGACAGTCGCTCCCCTTTTCTTTAATCACATCTGATGCTCAGGCTACGCAAATGTATTGAACGCCACGCCCAGAGTGACTGGTTGATCAATAGCATCCAGATGTACACAAACGGAAACCTTCCCTCTGAGAGCCCTCAGCTCACTGTGCATCAATGCTGCTGTCACCCATGGCTGCACTGCCAGAGAATGTCTGCAGAAAAGGCCTGATTATGTGAATCACAGCTAGACTTGTGTGTGCGCAGATTGTGCTTTTTATCAACAGCTTGGTCGGTATTTATCCTTTGTAGTTCAAGGATTATAGAATAAATATAACAATAGTAAATATCGGGATAAAATAAAGACTTTACAACTTTAAAGATTTTACAACTTTAGTGTATTAATGGTGTTTAGATATTTTTCTCTGTATTAACAAGACCACAATTTATTACAAAACCTCACTATAGTACAACTTTCTACACTAGGAATAGAAAGAGACACCTTAGGTTACATTTTTGTGTTAACGGGAACTTTATGTTTGATTAAAGAGCTCTAATGAGAGCTGTAATATGAGTCAGTGAAAAGTGTTAGGAGAAGAAGAGAAAGTGGGTGGGAAGAGAAGGAATTTATCATTAATATCCTCTGTTCATTAATGAGCTAGGTAGAGGCAGATTAAGACAGCAGCTGCGTGGATGGTAAAATATTTTGGCACTGTGCGTGTGCTTTTTCATAAATTGTTTGGACTTAAATGTCCTGCCTATGTAGCAAAACCATAAAAAAAAAACAGGGAGAGTTATTTATGCAATATATATATAGTACTGTGCAAAGGTTTCAGGTGTACGGAAAGAAATGCTGTAAAGCAAAGATGCCTTCAAAAATAATGAAAATTAAGTGCTTCGATTCTAAAGATTAGTACACAGCTCAGAAGTCAACGGAGTCAATATTTGGCATGGCAACCTTGTCTTTAAAAATGCATCAGCATGAGCATCTTGAAGAATCTGCCATAGTTCTTCTAACTGTCACACTTACTTCTATTTTCACAGGTAATCCCTGACAGCGAGCATCCATTGTTTAATCTATTATGTAATGTTAACTTCTTTACTGACATACAAATATTTATTTTTGTAACATTTATTTTTCTACAAAATTAATAATTAAATAATGTGGGTGTCTTTTGCACACTATTGCATGTTACACTGTATATAATCGTATGTCCTGAAAAGTCACAAAAACAAACATGTTCGTGCGTGTGTGCGTGCGTGCATGCGTGTGTGTGTGTGTGTGTGTGTGTGTGTGTGTGTGTGTGTGTGTGTGTGTGTGTGCCTTCATTCCTGGACCTTGATGCCACTTGTTCTCCTGGCTTCATGATCAGAAAAGGCTCACAGCTCTTAATCCAAGGAGTGTGTTTGTTCATTTTCTAATCACTCCAGTTCTGACCATTGTGGCAGCAGAGCTCTACAGACACACATACTCACACTCATGAGAGAGAGAGAGAGAGACAGAGAGAGAGAGAGAGAGAGAGAGAGAGAGAGAGAGAGAGAGAGATTTCTCCTTTGTCTACAAGCCACGGGGCATTTGTTACATATTCCTGTGAAATTATAATATAAGAGGTGGTATAAGATGGCTTGAAGTCTCTTTCCTCTGAATCATCTCCTCTTTTCTCAATCTGCCTGGCTGCATCCCAACATCCCCCCCACCCCCACCCCCACCCCCTTCAGACTCATTTACATCTCCATCTTCACCAATCAGTTGCAATCCTCTTCAGTCCTCAGTTCTAAGACTAAAAATAGCAAAGCCATTATTGATAACTAAGTAAACTTTAATAAATGCCCTTTATTGAACTAAATGAATCATAAAATTGCCTAGGCTCTGGATGTTATAACAGGCTTGTGCTCCCTGTAATGAGTTTGTTATGGCGCTGTGGCTGCCTGGCAGGAGTGAAGGTGACAACCAGAATGCTGCGCTCACAAAATAATACTCACTTGTCAATCAAGCACCTGCATATTGAGAATCCAGGTTCATGCTGGGATTGACAGATTGATCGCTTTATTTACTAGCAGTTCTGCCAGACAGTATGGTTACTATTTGAAAATGTCAGTAGGGATGGTTATTATAAATAACCTCTTTAATTGGCTGTGCATTTTATTCCCTATAATGAAAACCAGATAGCAGATGAAGGAAAGCATAAATAGACACAAACAAGTGTGTTGCCTGTATAAGTCTAACCAAAGAGGACTACCTTCAGGCTGTTGTTTGTTTGTCTGATTCTGCCAGAGGCAATCTTCCAGATAGAGCGTAGCACTCTTTTCTTTCGCTAGAATGAATGCATTCACTGCAATCTCTCCCATGGCTCCCACTGTCTCTGCCGCCTCCTGGTTCCTCTATGCCTCTTAAAATACAAATGCCTGTCTTAAACCCAAAATCGTTCAGAGTTTTCGAGATGAAAGACGTTATCAAGAGTATTAAAGAGTACGGAAAGATGCAAAAGACCGGCGCACCTCGCCATTAGGGTTTTAAAATGTTTCATGAGGACACTGCTCAATGGGGAAGGAAATTGACTGTGTAAAACGTATTATTATGGCTGGCTTTCCATTGTAATGACAATACGCTTTCCGTGCACCTCATCACCATGCTTGTCTGAAAAACGATAGAGGGAAATGATCCCTGAAGAAATACAGTGATGGAGGGAGATAGAGTACAGGGAATGACTTTTGGGGTAAGGCTGGGGGACAGAGAGATGGAGAAGAGTAGTGAAAAAGGTGAGCAGGTGGAGGTTTGTGAAAAATCAGTTAGGGGTCAGCTCACAGAGTCAGGTATGTGTGACTGGCTCTTAGGATATAATGACTTAATCGTTCTTACATGACCTGTAAAAGTGCATTCTAAAAGAGTTTTTACTCTCAATTTAGTTTATTTCTTGTTAGTTTTGCGTTCACTATTGTCATGATAGTGCAGATATGGCACTGGACTACAGCACCCATAAGCCATTGCACCTTGTATGTTCACTGTATGCACTGCATGTCACATGATGTTGTTTGATTATCACTGTTATTTAAGTCATGTCTTGTATAGTACTCCGTGTTAGTCTTTAGTCGTTGTCACCATTCTCTCATGTCATGTTCATGTTACTGTATATCCTCATTATTTCTCATTAATGTTTTCTAGTCTTTGTGTTTCATTTTGTTTTACTGTGAATAAACATTTACCGGCACTTGCATCCATCTCTAACTACCTTTCCTGACACTATTAACTATTAACTATATAGCTATTAACTAGCTTCATAAAATACCTTTTCAAACATACGCTGTGGACCTTGTTATAAATCCATCAGTGGTGACCGTAATAAACTGCGGTTAGGTTAGCTAAACAATGGTTAATCTAAGTACACATAAACCTTAGGAACACAGATTTTAGACACTTTGTGGTAGTAACACTAAATACAAAAAAAAAAAGTGAGCAGAAAATTGTGTAAAAGAACGTCTGGGTTACGCATGTAACCCTGTTCCCTGAGAAGGGAACGAGGTGTTGCGTAGCTTTGTCATACCAGGGCAGGCCTGTGAATTGTGTCTTCGCTTCAGATAATAGAGGCTGATGGCGCTGAACACTATGGGAAGTGCCTCTCGTGCGTGACCGGTATCTGAAGCTTCTGTAAAATCATGCCTATTTATAGGCCTGCCATGATCAGGTGACGTGGCAATTAAGCGCGTCGTGTGATATAAATATGGCACCTGTGAACCGCGCCATCAGCCTCTATTATCTGAAGCGAAGACACAATTCACAGGCCTGCCCTGGTATGACAAAGCTACGCAACACCTCGTTCCCTTCTCAGGGAACAGGGTTACATGCGTAACCCAGACGTTCCCTTTCAGAGGGAACTTCGACGTTGCGTTTAGCATAACACTATGGGAATGAGAATACCCACTCTGTCATACCAAGGATACGGCCTGTTCAAAAAGACCCAAGCCCGAGGGTCACTGCAAGACACTCGAGCCCGGGGTGGAATGAACATCCAGGCTGTAATAATGAATGAATGTGTGTGGCGTAGACCACCCTGCAGCAGCACACACATCCTGTAAGGATACCCTTTTGGACAAAGCCTTTGTGGAGGCGACCGCCCTAGTGGAATGAGCCCTTATGCCCAGAGGCGTAGCGAGACCGCGCGCCTCATAAGCAATCGAGATTGCTTCCACTATCCAATTAGAAATGCGCTGCTTTGACACAGCATCACCTCTACTGTCGCCGCCAAAGCAGACCAGCGGTTGCTCCAACTTATGCCACTGGCCGGAGCGGTGGACGTAAGTACAGAGAGTCCTTACTGGACACAGCAGGTGCATTCTTGTTCCGGTGTGGGGAATGGAGGAGGGCAGAAAGCCTGCAACACCACAGGGTGGGCAGCAGATGTAGGCACCTTAGGAATATAATCTGGCATAGGATACAGGATGGCCTTGGCTAATCCAGGGGCAAAGTCAAGGCAGGAAGGGGCAACAGAGAGACCTTGTAGGCCTCCTACTCGCTTGAGAGATGACAGGGCCTGCAGAATAGCTACCTTTAGAGTCAGAAGCTTCTCAGAGGCTGACCCTAAGGGCTCAAATGGGGTCCCTGACAGACCTTCCAGGACCACAGAAGGTCGCGGGAAGGTATGCGCGGCCTGCAGATGGGCCTCAGCCGGATGACACCACGCATAAACCTCAAAGTTAGAGGATGTTGCCCCACAGAGGCTCCATCAACAGGGGCGTGGCTGGCCTAAATGGCAGCCACGTAAACCCTGATTGTAGAAGGAACCCACCCCACTGAGAAATGTTCTTGTAAGAACTCCAGGACTGTAGCTATTGCGCAGTTCACTGGGTCTACAGTGGATCCCTGCAGATGGGAATCTCCCAAGGAGTGCCATCTCGCAGGGATATTATCTCTCAGAACCATATTCGAGCTGGCCAATAAGGTGCTACTAGCAGCAGACATAGACTGTCTTGGAGAACTCTCGCTAGAACTTGTGGGAGCAGAGCAATGGGAGAACAGCGTACAGATGTGACCTCGGCCACATGTGCACCATGGTGTCCAGCCCTAATTGTGCAGGAGGAGTGAGGGCGAACCACAGCGGGCCATGTGTTGTCTCCTCAGAGGCGTACACATGCAATCCTGCTTGACCAAACCTCGCCATATGGACTCCACCACTTGTGGATGGAGCCACCCTGCTCCAGATGAGGGCCGCACCAGAGACCGTCAGCTGGACAGCTGTCTAGGACCGCGCTCCAGCCCGTGAAGGAGGTGTCTGTCATTACTGTCTTGCACTAAGGAGACACCCCTAGAGTGTGACCCAAGGCTAGAAACCGGGGACACTCAAATTCTCACAGCACGTAGGCATCGCCGTGTGACACTGATTAATCTCTGAGGTTTCATCCTTGGACGAAACCCCCAACTTCTCAGTCACCACTGAACGGTCTCCTGTGCAATAGGCCCATAAGTGCCAATAGTCTCCCAAGATCCAGCTTTATCTTGCTCAGTGTTGATAGGATTGACCCTATGCATGTTGGGGTTAGAAACACCCTCATCATAGTAGAATCCTTATAACCCCTAGAAAAGTTGTCCACTGCACTGGGGAAAGCATACTTTTTCTGAGATTCAACCTGAACCCCAAGCTCTTCATGTGGGCGAGAACAACATCTCGATGTTGAACTGCCAGTTCCCTGGATTGTGCTAGAATTAACCAGTCATCCAGGTAGTTTAGTACATGGATGCCCTGGAGTCACAATGGAGCCAGAGTGACATCCATGCACTTTGTGAAGGTGCAAGGTGATAAAGCTAGCAATATTTCTATGTGGAAATATGCACCTTTTAGATCTATCGTCACAAACCAGTCCTCAAACCGAATCTGTGGAACGATAAGTTTGGGCGTCAGCATCTTGAACCTGTATGTCCGAAGAGTACAGGTCAGATGACACAGATCTAAAATTGGCCGCATACTTCTATTTTTTGTGGACCAGGAAATAACGGCTGTAAAAACCTCCCTCCCTCAGGGAATGAGGTACATGTTCTATGGCCCCTTTGTCCAAGAGGGATCTTACTTCCCGCGCTAACGTCGGGCTCTGGTCTGTGCTGACTACTATGGTGAGCACACCTCTGAACCGGGGGGTCAAGCTATAAACTGGACCTGGTAACCCTTCTCTATGGTAGACAGAACCCATGGAGACACATTTGGCAGTAGTTTCCATGCTGCCAGATGGTCTTTTAATGACGTTAACTATTCCACATTCTATTGGAGGGAAAGCATCAGATTTTCATTGCCCTGTGACAGCTCGCTGACCAGAGAACACTGAACACTTGGGGACCGCCCTAGCTAGGGGAGGCCATACAGTAGCACTGGGGGCTACCTGCCCTAACAACCAACACTCGTGGATGCCCGGATGAGCTCGAGACAACAGGGAAGGAACTGGCTGAATGCCACCATATGTTGAGCTCACTCAGCAGGTCTGCTTGGTAGGCCTGCAACACTGTCATTGTCTGCAGTGACCCACAAGCAAGACTACTACTGCATAGGCCTTGTCCACCAATGCCACGGTGGCCAAGCCGGCCCCCCTAATTACCTGCCGTCGATGGATAGCAATTGTATCAACTGTAGTTGATGGTAGCTCGCAAGCGCCTCTTCCACCTCCAGCATAGCTAAATAACCATGCCTTTGATTCCCCACAATGGCCGAATAATCCAACATCGTGGGGTTATAAATATGGCTTATGCATGGTTTTCCCCCAGAAGCCTGATATTTTGTCATGCACTTCTGGAAGAAAGGGGAGTTTCTGCAGTGTGAGGGATTTACTTTCACTGAGGAGAAAAAGGCTCATCCAGCCTTAGTAATCACTTCAAGCAGCTCTTTATATGCTGCTCTCAGTTTTTAGCACATCCTTCTGGCTCCTCGGGGTCAGAGAGGACTTATTACTATTATTTTTGTGTGCGTGTGTGTTTTTGTTCCCCTCCCTTTGGCTTTCCATAGCGGAAGGAAGAGTCACGACGTGAGCTCCAAAATCCAGCGAAGAGCCGAACCCGGAAGACAGAGCAAGAGATAGAGCAGCGCTCATCTTCCGGATCCATAAGAGATCCCCCGAACCTGAGACGGCTAGCTGCCTCGGCAGTGGCCGGCCCAAATCCGCGAGGCTCAGAAACCCAACTCGCTTTGGCTTCCGAGAAGAGCGCGAGTCGCGAGCCGAGCTGTTTAATGCAGGCATTACTATGCGCAGCCTCTCGAGGCTGCCATCACATGCTACACTCCTAAACACTGCACCCAGAAAGTGTGCACTATTCCCCGTGATGAAACGGGAGCAAGCCGTAACACACTTCCTGAATTCTCTCACTCATATTTTTATCTCTCGCTCATTCCTTTTTTTTCTTCTCTTTTTTTAAAGGGATAGAAAAGTTCTGAGATTTTGAGAAAAGATAGCGAGGAAATAAAGCGTCTTTTGGTTTCTTTACACAAACAACTGACATGCAGTCTTTCGCTGAAGAAAATATAGGCTGATTGCGCGGTTCACAGGTGCCATATTTATATCACGTGGGGCACTTAATTGCCACGTCACCTGATCATGGCAGGCCTATAAATAGGCATGATTTTACACAAGCTTCAGATACCGGTCATGCGCGAGAGGCACTTCCCATAGTGTTATGCTAAACGCAACATTAAAGTTCCCTTTTAAAGGGAACTTGTAATGCTCCAATTTTGCAATTTTTGGCCTCAAGCCCAATGAAAAGGGTCAACCAGTCAATCTGAAAATCATGATGACATGCAGTCATCATCAAATATAGTATCACACTACCATCAACTATCTACTCAGTCACCTAAAAATTCAATATCCAGCTGAGTTTTCATGATTTCGTCTGCCAGTAAGCAGTTCCTGACTTTTTCTAACTCCATAAAGTATGATAGAAGCAGCCAGAGATGGAAAGACTGCCTAAAAGCAGTAAGTACAGTACTTCGTCATGCTTTAAAGTGTGTGTCGTAGGCATAACCAAATAAAAAGATTACTACTACTACTAATAATAATAATAATAGTAATAAAAAATATCTAAGGTATTTTTTGTTTTTTTCTCATCAGTCTGTGCCTTTTTTTCCCACTTTGTGCAAGTTTAGACAAGCCTCTCAGAATAACAATAAGGTGCCTGTGCACCTTCAATGCTTGGCCCCCTAACAACAACAACAACAACAACAACATCAACAACAACAACAGTAATAATTGGTTGCCTTCCAGAACCTTGCTGCTGCAATGATGGCTGATTTTTATTTTATTTTTTTTTACATGTACACCTAATGACACTTAACAGCAGCAATCCATAGCTTTAGGGTATATTTTTGTTTATATTAATCTGGATGTTCTGGGTTATTAAATAATTAATTAAAGATTTGATTAAAAAATGTTAAAAATTGTGGTCTGGGAAAATCGATATCTCACAAGGCTTGTGCGTGTAAAATGAGAAAATAAATTAACTATCAAATGCATCCGTAACATTAATACATACAGAGCATACAATTCATTCATACTGCTCTTTCTCTCATTCACTCATTCATTCATCTTCAATAAGCACTTTATCTTGGTCAGGGTCATAGTGGAGCCTAGCTCAGCAACACTCTCCTGATGGTATGCCAGTTCATTGCAAAGCACCATACACACACTCATTCACACCCACGGGCAATTTAGTATAGCAAATCAGCCTACTAACATGTTTTGGATAGTGTGGGGGAACAAGTGAACCCAGAAACCCATGCAAACAAAGGGAGAATGTACTGCGTGGCTGCACTACCCTCCTCTTTCTTTATCCCATGATCCTTTGACCCAGAGTAGCACTCAGACACATGTCCATGTAGTTTAATTAGGTCCGTGTGATTCACGCTCACGTGTTCACATGCATGTTGAGGTTTCACCGTCCACTGTTGAGGAGCAATAATTCAATCCTGAATTCCTCCACAATGAATGACCTAATTCATCAAAGTGATTTGCACAATGATAATCAACTTAAAGCACCTGCACTGTCCTGACAGAACCAAATGTTCAATACAAGACATAACATTCTGCTTTGATATAATCTCTCTTACTGAAACAATGAAATCATGTGGAGGCTCCTCCAAACACACCAAAGCACATCTGGCAATGCACACCTGAGAGACCACAGTTATGCTCTAAATTAAATTGCCACTGTGTAATTCGTAATGCTAAATTCAATGAAAGCCGTTCACACCCTTCTTTTGGGAGATTATGAGGGCATGTTAACAGATACAAATAAAATATTACTTTTAATAATTTCCCCTGAACCTATTTTCCTTCTTCCATCCTTTCCAAGTGGTTTTGCTTGGCAGTTGAAGAACAAGGCCAGGCTAAATTTGGAAACAATGATTTGAGTTTCAATTCTCGAATTAAAAAGCCTAATCCGAAGGCCCATATTTCCTTGGGGTGAGCACGCTGATGGGAGCGGAAGAAAACCTCATCAGTATTCAGACACTACAGTTCTATAGTGACTAATAGAGGCTCAGAGCAGCCACTGAGCTAGGAAAGTACTTTACTTTTATATACTGGCACATATCACCTGCTAAGTCATCTGACCATCAGACAGTAACGTATAAATAAATATTATAATGAATATTTAAAGAAATTGATTATTTTCATTGGGGCGCACGGTGGCTTAGTGGTTAGCACGTTCGCCTCACACCTCCAGGGTTCGATTCCCGCCGGGGCCATGTGTGTTTGCATGTTCTCCCCATGCTGCGGGGGTTTCCTCCGGGTACTCCGGTCCCCCCCGTCCAAAGACATGCATGGTAGGCTGATTGGCGTGTCTAAAATTGTCCATAGTGTATGAATGGGTGTGTGTGAGTGTGTATATGATTGTGCCCTGCGATGGACTGGCACCCTGTCCAGGGTGTACCCCGCCTAGTGCCCAGTGCTTCCTGGGATAGGCTCCAGGTTCCCCGTGACCCTGAAAAGGAGTAAGCGGTAGAGGATGGATGGATTATTTTCATTGTTACATGAAAACAATGAAAGACAAGAATGATATACTGCCTTTACACAAATAAAAGACACTACTCTTAATGTTTAGTTTATCAAAAGCAAAGGGTTTTTTGGTTGTCTCTGTGCTAGAACACTTTAAATGGGGATCACTACAATGGAGTGTTTTCGTATCTGAAAGGACAGGGAAACGCTCCTTAATTTTGGAACTTAAGAAATTTTCATTATTCACTGAAACCTTAAAGAAGCCCTGAATACTTCCCTTTTTCTAAGAGTGTACATGTGAAAAGACACACACCAGCTTTTTCCTATGACATAAAACATGTTAAAGTAGAAGGAGCAAAAACAATTAGCTAAAAGGTCCCTGGGATCAGAAAGAATAATTAGAGTGAAATGAAGTGACAGGTTTAACAGGCAGGGATAATTTCACATCGCCTTGTTTCCTGAGGGAAATCGGCCTTTTAATTGAGTTTGCCAGTTCTTTGTTTGGCAAACAGGTCTAGGCCAGATACTGTTTCTATTTATAGTAATTACCTTGATTTTTTTAACATCTCTTTTTTCATCTATCTTTCTCCTTCAAAAATGCATTTTCAAACACATGATGATACTGTTGCTTCAGAAAGAAAAAAAAAACATCCCAGCAAATTTTACCACACTGATAACCAAAATATCTGGTGATTGCTTTTATAGATGCTGCTCTCTTCATTATATAATGGCAGTAAACTTAGAGGTAGATCACTGTTAGTTCTCAAGAACGAGGGCATGATGGCTTTTCCCATCACAGCGCAGCATGTCTATTCTCCCTGACTCCATTGTGGAGGAAAGAAGGAGGGGCGTTATTGTGAAACGGGTGAGGTACTGCTACCATCTTAGTTCTAGCCAAGACATGGAATAACCCAGAACTCAATGAGGTGTTAAATGGGAAATTGTCAGTTTCCTGCCACTGCTTTAATGTCATTGCCCTCCTTATATGCACTTGCGAGCACACACACTCACTATACATTGTATATATATATATATATATATATATATATATATATATATATATATATACACACACACACACACACACACACACACGCATATTGTAACATTGTAATTCTGCTTTTAAAACACCATTGCAACACTGACACACACACACACACACATATATATATATGTATATATATATATATATATATATATATATATATATATATATATATATATATATATATATATATATATATATATATATATATATATATAATGTGCATAGAACTATTACATGCAGGGCCAGGCCGTGCAGTAACTGACGCTCTAGTACACTGGAAACCCTCTGACAGTCCCAGGCTGATCACATCTTTCACAATCTCACCGGCCTCTGCTCTTCATCACTGCCGTATTTGTCTAGCTTAGCTATGTGATTTGTTGCACATTGGTCAAATTAAATAAACAACCCCACTCCTGGTAGCAAAAATGTGTGACCACAGATTTAGATTTACCACCAGGAACACATTTAATGGGTTCTTAGATTTTAATTTATTCAGAAATTGATTAGAAAAGTTATTTGACTCTAATGTTGCTAACAAATTTAGTTGGCAAAAACCGCATTCATATCTGGAACAAAAATGTACAGAGCTGATAATAAAACCCTTACTTTCTCCCTCGGTTCGCTTTTATTTAAATTTAACAACCATATGTGCAATTCACAGTATAACTTCAAATATGTTGTACCATAGGACAGGGTATATTATCACCAGATGTGGCAATCAAAATTTAAATTATGCAAGACCAAACCATTTCAACTAGTTACATCTGACAATGCGGCAGTGGGGAAAATTATGAGCTCCTGCACCACACGATACCTTCAGTCCACATGAGATGAAACTCCTAACATTTTAGTTGTACACATGCACCACATAGTATTGCATCATACCATTATGGGCATTACACATGATATAACTCTCACAATATGATATTTCATTGTCATAAAACAAGAAAATATCCAGAAGTGGTATTTCACCAAAATATTGTCATGATCTATTACATTTACCACTGGATGACATGAAATCTACCAAGCAAAACCCCAGAGCATGCTTCTCTCCCACACTTCTCACTAAGGATTGCGTATTGTGTGTGTGTGTGTGTGTGTGTGTGTGTGTGTGTGTCCAGCCTCTTCACTTGTACCTAACATCACTACTTACTGACACCCCCAGGATAACTTAGGCAATAACAGCTTTTCTTGCCTTTATAGTTAGCTGGAAACCTTCATCAGAACATTAAATAGATTTCATATACTGCAAGGAATGAAACAAAATAAACGGACCATTTACCACCTGGTTACATATATAAAGTTTTACACAGCAAAGCACTGGGTATTTCTGTCAGGTGAAAAGATGTTAAACTCAATTAGAGTTTAAAAATAAGAGTTTCTCCCATGCGTCAAGTATTAAAGGAGACATTAGTGAAACAATTTAATTAGTGGGTCAAAAAAATATTCAGATCGATTTCAGTTCTCTTTAGTATTTGTTCAAATAATTAAAATGAATGATAAGGCTAAAATTGTAAGGGTTCCAAAAACAGCAGTTATTAAGGACAAGTAGATAAAACTTACCACAATTTAAGAATATAAGAAGGCTAAATAAAGCACTAATAAGCTGTTAAAGTTACCAAATAACTGTTTCATTCACTAATTATACACACACACCAGTTCGGATTCAATGATTTGATGTTTTAACTGACATCATAATGAACTCTTTGCTGGAATGTCATTATCAAATTTTTCTCATAAGCAATCAGTTTTTTTTTTTTTCAAATATATTTTTAATATACTGTATAACCACTTTTATTCAAAAAGAAGAACCATAAGGTTGGAGGGAAATCATAATAAAAAAAATAATAAAACAGAAATCCAGGCAGAAACTGCTGTCAGGTTGTTTCCATGAGAGATAGCCTCTGGCTTTGCAAAACCTTTTCACTTCACTGTGTTGTCAGCCTGGCACTTCTCTTGTCTCATCTAAAGACAGAACAGGGAGCAAGAGGCTCCGATTACAGTGAGCTTAAACGGCACGGGGAATTTAACAAGTTTTTGTGTGAAATGTTCTGATAAGACTAAATAAAAAGTGAGTATTTTATGTTGGGAATTTCACTCATACACATTGTGCAGTGTGTGTGTGTGTGTGTGTGTGTGTGTGTGTGTGTAAAACAGAGTGTATGTCTGCATTTTTTATTCTCTCTGTCACACACACACACACACACACACACACACTTACACACACTTGAAGTTTCTAATGTTTCCACTGAGTATCATTATACCTTAAGTGCGAGTAAATGGTTAATTTGCTTAATTGAATTCCTCTCGTTATGAGGATGTGTGCAGTTCAAACAAGGTGTTATGAGACTGAGGGAAAAAAACGCTACCCTTATAAGCTGTTTCAGCCTGTTCATTCTTTTGTTCATTCTTTCTGGTGATTTCATTTCCCTGTATGTTTTTTTTCTTTTTATTTCTTCTTTCTTTCTATTCTTTTGATTTATTATAGATTAATGCATTTTTTAGGTATATTACATTGTACAACACTTTCTAGTACTAAACATTATAACCCAGAATTCCACTTTTCAGTCCATCTAAAGCAGGACCAGAGAACAAACACAACTGCTCTATTTGTTTTCCTGTTATCCATCTGGAGGGGTTTGGATATGAAAACGCCTAATCCTTTTCTCTCTGAATCTGACATTCATATTTGGCAGTAAACATTTTGGGATATTGTCTCATACGATGTGGCATTCACAAAGAAAGTAGTTCCATTGGTGACTCTCTTTTCTGCAGTCTTTTGTAGATGGAAAGCCATTTGAATCCCAAAAAGCAGAGCAATAAAGGAATATCTCACACACTCCTGTCTTTGTAGAATGATTCATTTTACTGCAAATTGTGTGGCATTTGTGATTTCTTCAACAGATTTCATTGGGTATTTGAAAGATTTAAAGTCGCATTGAAATGGGGTACTGGAGACAGTTATTCCATGCAGACGCCATGGTCCAACATGGCAGCATTCTCAGGTAATTGTACTTAAAATTGCTTTGAGCAGCAGTGAGACATGCTACCTGCAGCTGCTCACTCAGATCCCGCTCTCTAATGTTGTTATTGCATCATGTAAAGCATCCTGTTTCCTGATCACAGAGACACTCTACATTTGTTACAAAGAAGTGGAAGAAAACATGGTTTTATTGACAAAAAATAACCAAATGTTATATAAAGCATATTAGAGCCACCTATTAATTGGCCAAATCAAAGCTTATTATATGACACACTCTACTCGAACACTCCAAGACAGAGATAAAGATCATACACAAGTCATTCATTTTTCAGGTCAGGTACAACCAATACAACCTTAATTCAAGATGGAGAAGGAATCAGTAGTGAGCTGCCACAATATATACAAGACTACCTATATCCAAATCTTTTTTTGCGAGTTCAGCCTCAGTCTCCCATCACTGAGTGAATATGACAGACCAAGCCTATGAAACTAGCTGATCAGCCCCTCCCAGTGTACTGTTTGATCTCACTCTGGGAGACACAAATGAGGTTTAGGTCTTTAAAGGTAGCTTTTCCAATTAAAAAAGAACCACACTCTGTCAGGCATATAAATGGCTATGCTTTTAACTGTGTGCTTGCTTGCATGGGCAGTCCAGACTTGAATGGAGCCTTTACCAGTGTGCTTAACTAGCAGAAACCACAGTAGCATGACTAAGACGCTGTGTCAGAAGGACTAATAGCCTTAAACACTCTGCTGCATCTGATGCTTTCAACCCCAAGTCATATAAGGAAGAAAATGAGGAATCTGCACATTGGAGAATATGGGCTGCATTTCAATGACATTAATGAAACTATTTAGCTTATTTGGGTGATTTTCAGTATTCAGAGGGGAAAACTTAAGTTGGCAACTTAAGTTCAAAAGTCAGTAGTTCGCAAGGAAATCCTGCTTAACTCAGCTCTCAATACTGAGTTACACATGTAATTAAATTTATTTTCTAGGTGCCCCATTCAGACTCTTGAGTGACTAGACCACAGCATTCAAAGCTCTTTCCTTTAATCGCCCCAACAATTGGGGTTAAAAAATTAATTGATTGAACAAATATTTTTTTTTCATTCCTGTAAACACATGAAAAATTGCCCTAACTTCAGGGTCATAATTGTGTGTAATTAAGACATGCCTGTGTTACTCGATATGTCCAATTTTTGTAGTAAATCCTCACATGCATGTAACTCAATTCTAATGGCCCATGGGGTTCAGTGACTAGTGCTGTGTTTTTTTGTGATATGTCCTATATTATGCACATCAAAGATATGTTCTAACCCAACTTTCAGGCTATATGGTCTGAAATTGAGTGAAATAAAATACCGGTTTCTTTTCTTCCACTTCAAATGTCATGCCGATAATAAAATAGTGTAGGAATAATACTACTCAGACTCAATGCAGTGATATGGAACAGTGATTCTCTTGACAGTACAGTCCCCCTTCACCACTGCACCATGCCCTATTCTTAAATATATATATATATATATATATATTAGTCTATATATATATATATATATATATATATATATAGTCTATATATATATATATATATATATATATATATATATATATATATATATATATATATATATATATATATATTAGAGGATAACCAATCTAATGATGTCTGGTGGTACTGACTGAATGAAGTCCAAATGGATTTGTTGTTGACACTATGTCATGGAAATTCCCTAGAAACTTACTTCAAGTTGTCTTCAAGTTAAACAATGAACATTTTACACAATATGAATAGAAAAAAAAACAATTGGCTTATAAAAACTCATAAAATTTAATTCAAGCTGAATTACAAATTATTACATTTAGGCTGAGACAAAACCTCAGATCTGAAACAGGACAAAGGGTTGCTTGGTTCTTTGATAAAAAGACACAGAGCTAACAGATATGAGGGTGGAAGTGCAATGAAACACAGCAGGGCTCTAGGGAGCAGCCTATAAAGCTAAGAAGAAAAGAGGAACAAGAGAGAATGAAATGAGGGACCTCCTCATCATGCTAGCTCTGCTCCCAAAATCAACATGATAGCTTCTGTCTGTAGGCTAACTCTTCTCCAGGGACACCTGCCTTGCCAGCTACCTTTGGGCGAGACTGGAGGGCTGAGAGTCATTAATCGTGCTTCATGTGTCTGCTCACTAACCATGCGACGGCATGTATCTGTTTTGCACTGCAATGCCATAATCGGGTATATATATATATATATATATATATATATATATAATTACACAACCATGATGGGACATATAGTACTGTCATTTTCTTTTTGGCTTGTGTCACTTTGGCATCATAGAATTGGATAAATTTTAATGTGATTCGGAACACTTAAGATGCACTCTGACCTAACATGCAATCAAGGCTAACAGAAGGTACACATATTGACAACTGTAATGAATTGAAGTCAATAAATGGAGCACCATCAGGTAATTTATAGCACCAAGATGTTCGTTGCACTTGCACTAGAAAAGTGGTGTCATGAGACCTTTGGCAGTGTGTTGGAAAGCCATGCATCAGGGCTTTAGCCCTGGGTCAGCCCTATGGCAAAATGCTCTGGCCTGGCCTGTGAAGGAGTGGTACAGCGCACCCCAGGCTATGATCCTGCCAACCCAGCTGCTGGAATAGTGCTTCAGAAACAGACGTGCCCAAAAACCTCCCATAGCATGTGGGCTGAGTCAGTGCCAAAGCCCAGTCCTCCCCTTCCAAATCAAAACCCTTCAGCCACCAAACTGAGGAACAGGCAAGCGGACAAGGGATTAAATCGGCTTCACATGCAGAGCAACAGCTAGGGAGCTTTCTTCACATATCCAAGATCTGGCATAAGATAGAGCCAAGTCACTACAGAGAAAACTCTCAGCCAAAAGTGACACCACATACTCTCGCCCACTGACTCTGGAGTGTTCATCAGACGTCATGTGCAACTCTTAGCTAGAATACCGCTGATGCTGTCATACACACCCTAATTTTAACCACTCCAGGGTTGCTACTGAAAACTTCAAAAAGGAATGTCCAAGCCTTCTGGTGTGTTGGTTCTCAAAGTGGGAACCGGAAAAACACCCAAGCGTCAGTGGGCCTGTCATGAATCCCCCTCTCTCTGCTTTCATGTTTATTTTATTTTGAGCTCACTTCATGAGCTTTTGTTTGTTATGTCATGTGCATTTGTTTCTATTCTATTCCTTAGATTGGATGATTACCCTAACATGTTTACCTGTTCCGTGTTAAGCCTTTGATTAGTTTGTCTATTTATGCCCTCGTTTTCTGTCCCCTTTTATGAACTTTTATTGTGCATGTGTCCCATTACATCCAAGTGTTTTTTTCTGTATTATATGTTTACTGGTGAACCTTGCTCATGTTTTTGTTGTTGATAATGGATATTCCATTTTGAACACTGTTCAAGCTATGGACCATGATGATGAATCTTGCATTCACCCGAATAAGGCACATTTATTTTGCACTTGCATCCTGCCTTAACTAATTGCACATTGCAGAAGCATAGCTAGGGGGTCTGTGATTTTTTAACTTAGTTACAGTGGTGCAAATCACAACCCACCTTTATGAATTATTACATTTATTATTGAGTTCCTATCAAATATCTCAAACTTAATCCAATATAATCCAAATCTCAATAACTCCTAAACAAGTAGGTATATAAATAATATCAAATTGGACCTAATGTGTTCTGTCAGTAGAAAATTCAGGAATTATAAGCTCTATGGCTCTAATAAACAGACAAAATAGTATTGCACAAATTTAAATAATGCTCATGCAATACATCTGTGCTAAGGAGGTCTGTGGAATTCATTTCATGGTTAAAGAGATCCCTGTATGCAAAAATTTTGAAAACCCCTGTTCTACAGACTGTGATTAAACATCAGTTAGGTACAGCACTGTTTGAGAGGAGATAATATAAAGGGATGGCAGAAGCAGTTAAAATGGCCATCTGTTTTCATACTGACAGTTTAACTAATACAAAAAGTTCTAGAGAGCTTGAAATGGGTTCAGGAAGAAGGGGGGTCATGCTGTAGGGTTAGCTTGATGAGAAAGCCATGCTGGTTGTGCTGAGGGTCACTGCTTACCCTGCAGTGTGCTGCTCTCTCCCCACCAAGCGCTGCCATTCACAGAGATCTCCTGTGAGACACTGTGACAGTCAGGGCCATCAACATACAGTAAGGCTGAGTTGAGGACTTTAGATACTGGAAAGGAAATTCCATACCTGTCTCTCAGTCTTAACAATTTTAACACTCTTATTTCCTCTGCATGTTCATCCATCCACTGAACTATATACAGTCATGTGAAAAAATAAGTACACCCCATGGAAATTATTGTTGTTTTTATAATATATTTGAACAAACATTTGATCCTCTTTGAAACAGTGCCTATTAATAAAGTTGGTATACTCAAATGACACATACAATTGACTTTTTGTTATAATTTTCACAAGTTAAATTAGCAAAAAACAGATCAGTCACATGGAAAAAGTAAATACACCCCTACATTTATCACACATTCAAATCTATAAAATTAGAATCAGGTGTTCAAGACTGGGTGCCAGTGATTAGAACCTGCTTAAGGAGTGCAGGTGGAACCTGTCTTATTTAAACCCCTCTCATATCTAGTGTCTGGTGTTCCCTTTGTTGTTGAAGTGTGTGGTGTCATCATGCCAAGATCTAAAGAGTTCTATAAGGCCTTCAGAAAAAAAGGTTCAGGATGCCTGTGAGTCTGGCAAATTATTACCTCCAAATTATTTGAAATACATCATTCAACTGTAAGGAAAATAATCTGCAAGTAGCGCAGATTTCTAATGACTGCCAATTTGTCTAGCCCAAGAGCAGATCTTTTGATGCAAAAAGAAGACTCCAAAAACCCCAAAATTTAATCATAGGATCTGCTAGTAAGTCTTGCAACTGTTGGTGTCAAAATGCATGTGTCTACAATCAAAAAGAGATTGCAAAACTTTGACCTGCATGAGAGGCGTTCCAAGAAAAAGCCTTTTCAAGACTACAGTTTGCCGATGAGCATATAGGCAAAGACCAGTCCTTTTGGAATAATGTGCTCTGGACAGACGAATGAAAGACAGTTTTCAGGAGTAGCTCCTCATACCAACTGTGAAGTACGGTGGTGGAAATGTTATGACTTGTGGTTGTTTCGCTGCCTCAGGGACTGGATAGCTTGCATTCATTGATTCAACTATGAATTCTGCATATCAAAGAGTACTTGAAGATAATGTGAGGCCATCTGTCCGAACATTGAAGTTGAACCAAAAGTGGACCTTTCAACAGGATAATGATCCTAAACACACTAGCAAATCCACCAAGGAATGGTTCAAAATTAAGAAATGGAGGGTTATGGAATGGCCTAGTCAAAGCCTGCATTTGAATCCCATTGAAATGTTGTGGGGGGATTTGATATAGGCAGTACATGCAAGAAAACCCTCAAACATCTTGCAATTGAAAGAACATTGCATGGTGGAGTGGTCACAAATTCCAGCAAGCTGATGTCAGAGACTGGTGGACAATTGTGCAAAACGCCTACAAGAATTATTTCTGCTAAAGGTGGCAATACTAGCTTCTGAGGTCAAGGGTGTACTTACTTTTTCTACAGAAGAACATCACATCTACTGAATAAATGATTGAAAAAGATAATTTTCCTTGTGGTTTTGCTCAAGTATATCCACTGTTTCAGGCACTGTTTCAGAGATGATCAAAAGTTTGCTTGTCTAAAAATGTCAAAAAGCCAATAATTTCCATGAGGTTGTACTTATTTGTCACATGAATGTATGTATGATACCAAACCAATAGGACCCAAGGCACAGAATAATTAAGCAACTAAATGAATAAACCACTTAGAGAAAAAAAAAAAGAACTTTGTTAGGTGACTTATAATGTGAAAATATTATCAACATCCATATTTCATAGACACAGAATACCAGAAAAAAAAAATCTTCAGCCTTAAAGTCTTTCTTGTTTTTCCCCCTTTCCTAAAAGGACCTCTCAAAAATGAGACTGGGGACTCCATCCCTGAGTGTTTTCCAAATCTGCCAAAAGATTAACTCTCTCGAAGTAAATCAAACAGAAGCTAAAGTAATTAGTAAAGAGAGAAATTATGCTAATAAGCCTGAGGAGCTTGTTAGGTCATTTTCATTATGCATGTTAAGCCTTGACTTGGGGCAGGGTTTCTCCAAAGGAAGATTAATTATGTACAATGAGAAAAGGTGGAGAAATGGATTTCATAAGCAGTGCTCTCAAGTAACTCTTGGAAACAGCCTTATTGGGCCACAAAAATCTCTCTGACTTAAAATAACAAAATAACAGGTTGCCGAATTGTGAGTTAATCTGAGCATAGAGAGACAAATAAACACAAATAAATGACAAATGTGGCACACCAAATGGGCAATTTGTAAAAGCCTTCCTAAATTTCCTTGCAGCCCAGGATTTCTCCTCAATCGACATACTTACACGGCTCACGGGATTGTTCACTGCAGTCTCACACAGAAATGAATCCATCTCAAAATTCCTAACTCTTTGTTTCCACTAGGAGTGATTTGTCATTATCTCTGGTCCATAAGTTGCACTGTGGCAGGCCAGTACTCAAGCATACAGGACTATAATTACTACAAACAAATGAAGTTGTCAATCAAAGGTTTACAGAACCTTTCACCATGTCGATATGCATTAGCCACTGCCTGACTGTCATTTGTGCAATTAATCAATTCTCACCTTCAACTGCACATACCATTATTTCCTTAATAGCTGTCACACTGAAACCACAAAAGATAAAAAAAATAATAATATTAATAATCAGACTGCCAAGCCAACGTTTTAATTGAAAAAAAAAACAAAAAAAACACAGATCTATGGAAGAGAGATCATCTTAAGTGATTTCAGTAAATCAGTAAAGACTGATTACTCAATAAGGTAGAGTTACTCAGTGTGTGTGTGTGTGTGTGTGTGTGTGTGTGTGTGTGTGTGTGTGGGCACATGTTTCACATATATCTCAGTCGGGACCAAATGTTCCCACACATGTTTGTCTAACTCTCCTTCTGAGGACCTTCATCTGGTATTATTATTAATGCAGTGATTTAATGTTATGTCACACCCAAAATCTAACTCTACCTTACATTAGTGGCCAGGAGGAAATATTTTTAATATGTTTGTTTTGTAAATAAAAACTATAAATGTTTCTCATTGGGACAAAACTGTCAGATACTCCTACCGTAGTGTGGTGTGTGTGTGTATACACACATGTCGACTGGGGACTGAGTCAGCTAATCCATACTCTTTCAGCTGTTAATTGACTGTGTTTAAAAATGCCAAGAGAAAATTTACTTCATTGCAACTCTCACTTTGTTAAATCTCAATACTGCTATCTCTCTCTCTGTCAAAATCAAAGCTTGCAATCAAAGACTTATCAATTTAGATGAACAAGCACAATCCAAACTGAAAGGTCTTCCACACTTCTGTAAGTCATGTCACGGTTTTATAACCTACAGCAGTTGTGTTGGCAGATTTTCTCTGTTTTTCCTCTCGCCATGTCTCTGGTGAGTTCAAGGTTTG
The DNA here is from genome assembly GCF_023375685.1 of Ictalurus furcatus. Taxonomy (NCBI): domain Eukaryota; kingdom Metazoa; phylum Chordata; class Actinopteri; order Siluriformes; family Ictaluridae; genus Ictalurus; species Ictalurus furcatus. The sequence continues at coordinate 20,224,711 of NC_071255.1, read as the reverse complement.
GCGCTGTTCCCAGATCAGAGAGGCAGTGTTGAGTGAGAGCTGTGGAGAAGTCATTATTGCCAGCATGCTGCTATCAGACAGCGTTTAGATCATTGAGGCAGAGGCCCTGCTTATCACACGAGGTTCAGAATTCAGCACACCCCCGGAGGTTGTGTATTCGCGTCCTCTGGGAAACGCTGTGTTTCGCTGCAAAACCGCTTATTGCATCAGAGGCCTCAGCATCAATTATACAGTAAAGACTACTACTATTTCCTCAATTGATTTCCCTTCACATCCAACTGCAGTACCCATTTAAAGAATATGATTTGACAATGCAAATACTAGACAATACAATGCATAACAGTAATAACATTTCCTGAATTATGGAAACAAATGACAATAAAACATGACAAACTCATGTGAACCAACATGCCTTACCGTCATAAAGCCATCTAGTAAGCCAGAATCAGGTTTGGGAGGTGCTTGAAGGCGCTCCATGGACCACTTTTCAATGATGGAGGACACTTGGCTGTTCTCTGTGTTTAAAATACGGAACCCTGACATGTTCACCCCACTGTAGCGGTAAGGCTCGACGTCCAGCGCAAACAGATCCTGCACGAAAAGGGAAAACAAAACTTAATAATATACAAATTAGATCATGTCATGTTATGATATAATGTATGTTATACATACAGTATATTATAGGGATGTCAACAAATATGTAACCAAATATGAATATATTGTTTGGAATGAACACATAATGTTTTCTAAACAGATACAAATACATATAAGAATATGAGGTTCAGTATTCTGGGTTTTGGATTGTTTTGCTTGTTTGTTTGTTTGCTTGCTTTAACAAGGCTTGCCAGAAATGTCCACAGAGCATCTGGTTGAGACTAGAGGTGTGTATTGGCAACGGGATCCTGCAGAAAACAAAAAAGTCACACAAGCAGGAGCTTTCTACTTTCCACCTAAATTCGTTAGAAAATGTTGCAGGTGCAAATAAAAGGTGCAAACAAAAATAATAACTTTGGAAGTATAAAAAAAAAAAGAAAGAAAGAAAGAAAGACCCATACAGATCTCTACTCTTTGAAAAGGCCATGCCCACTTTGAATCTGAATACATATAGAGATATAATTGTTTAATACAGATACAGATAGTGGCACCCTAAATATATTATAACATTAGTAAAGAGGTTACTGTGTAGAAAGAAGACTCGCAAAGTAGATGTGTTGCGATGTGTCCTATTATTTAATACTTCATGCACCATTCTCTGTTCTTTTTCCTTCTCTCTCTCTCTCTCTCTCTCTCTCTCTCTCTCTCTCTCTCTCTCTCTCTCTCTGCCTGTCTGGAACTGATAGTAGTTAGGGGAAGAAAATCTGGCAGAAAATGGAGTCCATATGCAGCCTCTCTGTAGCACGGTTGTTCACTCTGTTGGGTAAATTAAGCTCACAGTTCTGAGTTTTCTATCTGCCAAGCTCTCTATTGGCAAAACTAATTATTCGGCTGTCAGACACATTCAATCATCAGTCATATCCTTCCTCTTTTAAATTTTTCAAATATGACTGTCCATGTGTATCAAACAAATTTTCTTTTCATCTTGTGCTTATTTCACATAAAATTAAACAAAAATATCATGTATTAGCAGGTAAACGCATTGTTATTATTCCTGAGGATACAGCTCATAATCATTGTAAGTTAGAGGGCTTGGAGGGTTTTAATTTTAAAGGAAACAGGCAGCGCAGAGAAACGGCAAGTGCAGGCTTCTCACTGATATATGTGAGATATGGCCTTAATCAAAATTTAATTTTAATAATGTCTAAGTCATGAAAATAGGGCAGAAGGGAAAAGGAAAGAGAGAAGAGTGGAGAGAAGATTAGGGAAAAGATGGGGAGATGGAGACAGAGAACAAGAGTACTTGTCAAAATTTCAGGAAGGGAAGAGTCCTCTGAATGAGGCCAAGGACCATGTCAGTTACACAAGTGCTGAATGTCAGCATTTTTCTCTAATTTTTCTATCTCTCTGTTTTTGTAGCTACTTCTCATCAGTGGCTTCAGTCTTTTTCAAACCAAAACTTACACTAGTGAACAACAGAACATCATGTATTTTGTACAGTGATGGCTGGCTGAAATATTAGATCGGAGGGCTAAAATATAATATCTATATATATAAATATATAATATAAGCTAATGCTTGACAATGATGTGGAGAAAACTATCTCACACACACACACACTTAATGGCAGACAGGCAGCTGCATTAGTGATTTCTAATTTTGTGTTTCAAGTGTTTCATAATGCCCTTCTGGGATCACACCATGTTTCCTCTGAATATGAAATTTAGTAAATAAAATATGTAACATTTTTGTTCAAACCAAAAAAACAGTAACATTACGGATCTGTCTGTCCTTTTGTGCGATTTGTACTTCATTGGACAACATGTGCTTAGACAATCTACTTTTGGTTTCTTCTCCAGATGAATTTTAGCATGGGGAAAGGATGAGTAAATAATCCACTACATTCAAGTTCATTACCACGGTGACTGTGGTTCACGTGTGCCTTCTCAATCACTACCGATCAATTGTCAGATGTGTCAGCAACGTGGACTATGAAAAATATCAGCTGAAAAGCACACACAATCTATGGGGCGTGTCACTCTGTGTAATCACCTGACCTGACCATCATTGATGAATCTGCAAGAATCTACATTCTGGGCTAATACGAAATTGTCTTCATATCATTCTGTGTCATTTTCTTTTGACCATTGGTGGTGCTGCTACATTTGTTTCCACAAAAATCCAAAATAATCCACCTTGTGACAGCAAATGATCTGATGTCTTTTTGATATTGATGTCTTTTTCCTTAAGACAAGGGGGGAGTTAAAAATAGCTGCCCCTGCACATTATGACAAATGTGCAAATGCATCATGTAGACCTGTATATGAAAATAAAACAAGAAGGGAGGAAATAAGGTTGTCTGTAGCATCACATCAATAGAGCACTGATGAGTTATTGTTTAATGATGAACAGAAAAACCGGATTATAAATGTGATGACATACTATATAGCCAAAAGTATATGGACATCTGACTATAATAACCAGGTGTGCTTGATGAACATCCCTTTTCAAAAACATTAGCATTAATATGGAGTTGGTCCCCAGTTTGCTGTAATTATCAGCCTCCACTCTTTTCAGAAGGCTTTCCACTAGAATTTGGAGCATGGCTGTGGGGATTTGCTCATTCAGCCACAAGAGCATTAGTGAGATCAGGCAGTATTGCTGGACAAGAAAGCCTGGGTCACAGTCCAATTCACCCCAAAGGTGTTCAGTGGGGTTGAGGTCAGGCCACTCATTTATGTGGTTTACCTTAATGCTACGTGAATTGATCACACTCACTCTCCATTCAATCTTGTAATTACAAAACTTGTTTAAATTAAGTTTCAGTTTTAGTATAAGCAATGAAATCATAATGAAAAGCAATTAAGTATAAACAATGAAGTATAAGCAACGAAGTATAAGCATTGAAGTTTTGTTTTGAAATCACATAAACTATACATAATCCATCCATCCATTTTCCAAACCGAGTATCCTACACAGGGTCGCGGGGAGCCTGGAGCCTATTCCAGGGGCGGGGGACACCCTGAACGAAATGTTCAGACACACTACAGACAATTTGGATATGCAAATCAGTTGACAACGCATGTCTTTGGACTGGGGGAGGAAACCAGACTACCCGGAGGAAACCCTCCAAAGTACACAGAGAATATGAAAACTCCACACACAGGGTGGAGGTGGAATTCGACATGCCAAACCCGGAGGTGAGAGGCAAACGTGCTAACCACTAATCCACTCTGACCCCCGCCCCTTACATAATATGTTCTCTTAAATCTGGCTGCCTACATATTCCTTTTTTTCAGTTTGGAGTAAACCCACATATGGGGGTGATAGTCCACATACTTTTAGTGAAATAGTGTATTTTTAAACAAGCAGGCATTCAGGAGCTAGGAAGGGCTAATATCTCTTTTTGTGAACAGGAGATCGTTCCTGACCATTAAGATAGCAGCTGTTTGTCTATTGAGTTTATAGTAACACTACAGATGTCTTATAATTTTGCACAATAAACAGTAATGAGTATGCACATCATAAAGAAATTAACAAAAAAACATTTTATGTAATGCTAGTTCACCCTGTAAATTTGCACAGATGTCTCATTTGTTCATACACAAATAGTTCTTGAAATTGTGTTTTCTGCAAAACATCCCTATAGCTTTGCTATATTTTAGATATTTTTTTCACATATCAGTAACTATGCTCATCAAAAACATTTAGTTTTTTTTTTTTCACCAAAGTGCGGTTCACACATTTAAACTCTTAAATCATTCCAAGACAATATACATGATCTGATTATAATTTTTGCCATTTGACCCTAACAGAAAAACCTGAAGAATACAATTTGTGTCCATATTCACACCTCGTCTTCTCAGTTTCATAACTGTGTATCATTCAGACACAGATTATAATGCCCATCAGGACTTGGAGATTCTCA
>NC_071255.1:19850189-19915189 GCF_023375685.1 Ictalurus furcatus | reverse complement strand
TTAAGGCAAATATTTGTTGAATTATCAGTTCTTTGAAAATGCTTATACTGTTCAAATTCCTAAAGTTATTATTGACTATTGAATTCTTTAAGTTATTATGGACACTGTAAGTTTGTGTGTAATATTTGGGTATTTTTGTATTTTTTTTCTTCATTTTATCTATTTCTGACTGAGATTGTAGTAATGAATTTGCATCAGGAAATTACTAGTAAATCTTCCGAAGCACGTTTATTTCTGAGTAGTATCGCTCCAACTAAAGTAATTTATAACTTATGACACAGTTGGAAATGACTAAAAATAAATTCATATTTAAAAAATGATCTGACAACAGCATTTCTGTTACACAGTCAACAGTTCTGCAAACTGAACTGGTGTTCTGTAGAGATGCAGATAATAATATGTAATATGATGAATCCGGGACGAATTTTCATATTATGCTTTTTTTTGTCCCTATTTCTTTTCATAATATGTGTGGTAAATGTGGTGCTACTTGCTGTTCTCCTCCAACAAACCCTGATTATTAGATATTCTGGGCCTCCTGTTTTGTTTTATTTACATTGAACATTTTTATATTGTTGATACTTGAGCCAATTAACTGCCTGCTTACATCATTAAGTTGCTTTGATAAGACTGCCAGTGTAAACATGTGGCATGATTTGAATGAGCAAATCTTATTTGAGATTAAAGAAGAGAAAAGATATTTTATACAATTAAAATTTAAACAAGTGCTCATTGTAATTATTTGCAGATAAAATATGGAATGCTGAAAATTTCGCTATCTATAAAATATATATAAAATACATATATTATTGGAATTTTTATCTTTTTATTAAACAAGCATGTGTGTGTGTGTGTGTGTGTGTGTGTGTGGGCACCACACTGCTGATAAAAGGGGGTGCCGGCTTTTCATGTCAGTCTACAAATTCTCACAGACGTATTCCTTTCACACCACGAGCTCCCCATTCTCTACTATTATGTCCTCCAACATTAATGAGATAAAAAAGCGCACATTATGGCCATTGATGCTCTTCAAATGAATGCTTGTTTTCTGTGTTCTGGACCATCTGTCTGGCACCAGACACAGAGAGCCACGGCCACGGCCATCCTCCCTCCTACATCCATCTATTCATGGGGCTTAACCAGGCGTGTGATGGGCCCAGAATACCAACTACTGGGCCTTCAGTGATCTTCACTGAGAGAGTGGGACCTGCGTGTCTCATCCCCACATCCTGCCCATGGAGGGACACCGAGACATGTTGCCACGGCGACTTGGGAGGTCAGAGGGCCCGCGTGAGAGGTGAAGGGAACACAAAGGGATGAGCAAGGGTCCATCTGGACGAGTGACCTGACATAATTAGATATTAATCCTGCACCAAAGTGTTGCGTGTGTGTGTGTGTGTGTAGAGTTTGGTACTTGGGGGGGGGGGGGAGGGGAGAAAGAGAGAGTGTTAGCGCTAAACGCTAAGCTGATTAGCCAGGCATGTGTTTGCTGTTGGGCTGAAGTGGGCTTGGTGCAGTGAGGCATTGGATGAGTGTGTGTGTGTGTGTGTGTGTGGGGCGGGGGTGAGCAGTGTCTCTGGTATCATCTGTCTACTTGTTTCAATTGACATTTGTTAAAGGGGAGCCCTGAAGAGACGGATGAAGGAAGAGAGGGATGAAGAAGCAGAAGAAGGAGTGACACTCTGAAATGCCAGGGCGGACAGATGGTGGTATGCGGCTGAGTGGGCTTTATGCCAACCTGGCACACAGATGTCCAACAATCACAACACCCTTTAAGCAGGTACAAGACTTAAGAGTGGTGGCAGTGGTTGCCATCTGTGTCCTTAATTCGGCTCACTAATGGTAGTTATGCCATACATTATCCATCTATAACCTCCTGCCTCATTTAATCACTCGCATCTGCTACAGGTAGTTTTCCTCAAAGTATATTTACCTATATAATTAGACTGAGAATAAAGATTAGAGATGTCCTGTAGTGTGCCATTAGTGATATTAAGTTTATTAACACCATAGCAACAAGTCACAAGCCACTGTCTGCAATGAACTGGCTTAAGTGTCTTTATCCAATTTGGTGACCCTAATGTTTGGGGAAGGACATTTAGGGGATGTCTTGTATAGCTACCAAGAGCAACAGGTCATAGTGTGTATGTATGTGAGAGACATGTTTTTATATCTTGGTTCTCAGAAGATATATCTGACGTCTTTGACCTTGTAGGGACATTTGGCTAGTTCCCAAGAGGAAAACTGCTTTTTACGAAAAACTAAACTTTAATTTCAAATTAAAACTCCAAGAGCCAAATGTTTACTTTTGGTTACTGAGGTTAAAGCAAGGGTTAAAAATCTATGTAGACAAAGCATTAATTAGCTGCATTAATAATTATAATTGGAAAGTTCTCACAAGGATTGTATGTATGTATGTATGTGTGTGTGTGTGTGTGTGTGTGTGTGCTGTTTGGTATCTCATGTAGTCAAATGAGGTTTAATTTTCATAAGGAAAACAGCCACAGGCGTCACCGCTGAACAATAGCGAGCCTGTTACACAGTGAAAGAGCCGAGTTAAGCACTCTCAGCTGTGCTTACAGTGTCAACCTGTTTACCTGCACATTCACACTTGCAGCCTGGGAGCCTCTGTATTTATCTTTGAGGTGTGATATTTCACTCCTACTTGTTAGTACACATAAACCCTGTACTTATCACAGACAATGATTTTATTACAGGCTCCACTAGGAGTGTGTTTTTCTGTGAATGAAGCTGATGGAGAGGTGTGCAGTGACAGTGAGTGGAGTCTATTTGAGAGAAAGCTGCAAGTTATTTAGAATGCTCATGCAAAGACAAATCAAACAAGAGAGATGGAGAGATGGAAGTGTAACTTTACAGAGAACAGTGGGGAGGTTTTTTCAGTGCATATCTTTCAGAAAGTAACATCCAAATCTCGTTACATGCTTTTTAAGTAAGTTTTAGAAAATGCAGGGAATTGCTAATTACACCAGGCTGTAATACAGTGCTGCTGTTTTTACTGAACAGTCCATAGAGGAGTTGGAGGAGGTGTTTCTTTCATAGTAAGAGTGCCTGCCAGCTGTACTCCTGCTCTGCTCACATTAACACTCAGCTTGACTGCATGCCCACCAGGCATAGATCTCAGCCTTTAGTGCGCTCCCTCACCCAGTGCAACAGTTTCAGCCGTATTTTCTGCGATAAAAAAACGTCCGGTATTTTATATAATACATTCTTGCCACAGTGTAAGACTATAGAAGTATTGTATGTAGTATGTAGAATAGGTGAGGAAAAAAATCTTTACATGAGGTAATCCCCAACCCCAACCTCCACCCACACAAAATATGCCACATGCAAAGTAAAATTTGAAACAGTGTGTTCACTGGTTTAGTACATGCAAGCACTTCCAGCTGTGTGCATTTATTGCACTTAAATGCAAATGATTTATATTTCACCCAGAACGTCTGGGCAGATGACTGCACTGCGGTTTTAACGTGGTTTAGGAAAATCCAGAGGGAGTCATTTGGAGAGAGTGGGCACCAAATGATTAATCACATAATTAATTGAAGAGAATGTACTCCTCTTCTGCTTTCTCTGCAGTTCTGAGAAAAAGTAAATGACAGTTGCTGTGTTTTTGTTTAACTAATTACAGTGTTAGTGATAGTGTATAAATTGGTTTAATATTCATTGACACCTGAGCTAACTGTATAGCTTAATGATGGAAGTAGACAGTGCATGCATTCTAAATTGGGAATCAATTAGTTTTATTCTGTTCTCGCGAAAATGTTCATTCATGCATTTATTTAGACAATTTTAGACTAATTTACATACCATCTTTTTTATATCATACTTACATATATTCTAAACACATATACAGGTACAGTATTTCTAGTTTATTTATCTTGTTGTGGCCATTCTTAAAGGAATTACTTACTAAAATTCGAACATGGTTATACATTTTTATAATGGACAATATGTGCTATCTGATCTATTCATTTTCCATACTGCTTATCCTACTCAGGGTCATGGGGGAGGCTGGAGCCTATCCCAAGGAACTCAGTGCACAAGGCAGGGGACACCCTTGACGGGGTGCCAACCTATTGTAGGGCACAATTGCACACACATGCACACACTACGGACATTTTGGAAATGCCAATCAGCCTACAGCACATATCTTTGGACTGGGGAAGGAAACTGGAGTACCCAGAAGAAACCCACGAGGTACAGGCAGATCATGCACACTCTGCGCACACAGGAGGCAGAATAATCACGGTCTCTAATCCTTATAGCAAAATATTCTTAAGAAATTAGAACTGCTAACTAATAATTAGCATTTCTCCTATAGAATTGGTTGGTATACTGTAGTTTCCCTATTGTATTTCTAATTTAAAGATTTAAAAACTGATGGAAAAAAAAAATGATGGAATACAAATTTCATTGACTCATGTCTAGTCTGAAGAGCAACATGTGTGATTTTATCTCATGCACATGTACAATTGCAATCAAAATTATTCAACCCCCATTGCAAATCAGGAGATTGTCATCATCAGGATTCTATTCAGGGGGTTGAATAATTGTCAGACTGGAGAAATCATTATAAGTTGCATTTTCAGTTTTCAGAATTTGGGGAAACCACTTGAAAACATTCTATGTGTTTAAATATTTCAATTGCTTTTGTTTGATTTGTTCATTGCAAACAGCTGAAAGTCTGTACATTTTGAAAATAAACCTGATTTGCAGTGGGGGTTGAATCATTGTGATTGCAACTGTATAGCTAAGGGTCAAGCATTGCACCAGCTTTTCAATTTGCTCCATCTATTTCAAAAATGCTTACAAAAAATAGGTCCAACAATTATAGTAAACAGCTGTATGCTTCTGCTTCATTATCAGTTGATTCGTGTTTCATTTTGCCCCTTTATTGCTTATGACCTGAAAGACAACTTTCATTTCCAAAGTTAGGTTAATGAGGAAGAGTGTGTGGGAGAGATAATGACTCAACTGATTATTATGCTCTGTTCTCCTGATAAAGCCTGTCAGCCAACCTGCACGTTCCACACTAAACAACTGAGTTCACCAAAGGCACCTAATTACCACAAGAGTTGAATATTTAAGTTGGTCCATTGTGTTTAACCCATGACATTGTAGACTATTTAATGTCAATAATAAAACACACACACACACATTTTCTCCTGAATATGACACTAACATTATCTATTATAGCTTACATTAAGAATTCAATGACCAATGAAAACTATTCAAACTTAATATGATCACTGATTTATTTAGTTTCTATTAATTGAAAGTAAAGTGCCTCCATGTGTTTTGTAGGATTTGCCAAAAAAAGAAAAGAAAAGAAAAAAGAAAAAAAAAGCATATGGTGTTTTTTTTTTGTTGTTTTTTTTTTTTTTTTTTTAGTTCAAAGAAAGTTCCAGTAAATAAAAACACATTATGCCAACATTTTCCAAGGCTGATGGAGTAGCTTTTCATCTTCCTCAGGGGCCAGTGTCAATCTGTTGTTTCAGAACATGTGCCTTAACCCTTGTGGTTCTCCCACACACAGCAGAATCAAAGTTAGTTCAACATGAGGCAAGGCCCCTATTCATCTCTCATAACTACTGCCAGACCAGACACACACCAGGACACTATATACACAATGCAGGAATATTAGAAAGTAACCAGTCGATGTCACTAGTAGTATGGTCATTGTTCATATGTGATGAATACAAATAGCATTAGGATGCAATTTATTCATTGTCAATGTGGATTGAGATGTGAGCAAACCCTCACCAACAATGAGACAAATGGTTATATGGACAATATGGACAATATTAAGTTACCTGTATGAAAAGGGTGAAGACAATGTGGATGTGTCCTTCCCATACAAGTCTTGTATGCTGTTGAGGGGCCACACTGTGAAATAAAAATCACATTTCAGATGTTTTTCAAATATGATTATGTGAACAAGCTGTGATCATGTGAAAAACATGTGAAAGTGCGTTCCACGTTTCGAAATTGCACCTGTGAACTCAAGTCAAAACTCATCATGTGACCACTACAGTATGTGATCACATGTGTAAAAGAATTCATTTCAAGATGCGAGAAAATCACATCTGAAAAATGAAAACACATGAAATAATAACGTGTGAAAATAACTGAATTGTGTGAGGAATCATAGGTGGAAAATAAAACCACATGCCCAAGAAGTGAAATATGAACACATGGAAATAAATGATTAATGTGTAAAATATCTAAAACAAAAATGTAAGAGAGAGAGAAAAAAACACGTACTACATTTGAAAAGTGTTTGATGTGTGAAAGCATCTAAAACCACAATATTGTAAAAACACATGCATTTCATATGTGAATCAGGTGATTGCTCTGTAATGGATCACAGGAGTAGTTCTATCTCTAGAAAAAAAAATCTAGGTTTTTACTGTATATGTAATTGCATATAGCATTCTGTACATTCGTTTTAACACTCTGTGAATATGTTTCTTACCACACACACACACACACACACACACACACACACACACAGAAAGAAAATTAGCTGTATCAGAAAGCAGATCAGTCGATGGTGGTGGAGAGAAGAAGATTAAAGCTGTGAGTGACGGCTCTCATCTCTACATAGCGAGTATTCCGGACTTGGGTTTTACAGGGATTACAACAAAACATAACTGTTTATTCAACCTATCTAACCCCAGCACACTCAAATCACCAGTTTTATTGACGTCTGTGTCTGTGTGTGTGCATGTATATCTGTCACAACTCTTAAATCAGTCCTGTGCAGTGCTTCGAAATGTACATGTTCAAATTTGCTAGAGAATAAAAAAAAAGTTGAAGGAATCTTGTGCAATGATGTGAATTTTGTGATACATCCTATTATATAGATTTTAATTTATATTGTGTGACAGGCCATGTTAAAGGGGTCATAAACATTTATAGTACATGGCATGAACTGTTGTAAAAGCAGCATTCTGATCCTAATACTGAAAAATGAATAAAGAAGAAAGATTTATTTGACTTTAGTGTGCATACTTACAGCAGTAATATGGTCTTCACTGTTTCGCCTCGATTCATTTAGCTTGGGCTTTGCAGCTGCAGCATGCTTCAATACATAATTTCTTGAGTTATATTATGGGATAGTCTTCTGGGGGCTGACTATTGCTATGAATCTGGATGTAGGATATCCCACTGCATCAATTTTACAATGGCTCAAGATTTTCTTTGTGATTAACACACATTCCATTCATGCAGAACTCTCTTTGGAAGAATACAACATTCCAGCACATCAGTCTCCAGTATTGTACACATCTATCATCAATATGAGTGTGGTGAGTGTCAGAATAACGCAATTTGACCACGAGAAAACATTTCCTGTCATATATCGTTTGCTTTTAAAAATCATTTCCTCAGCCAGGTCCAGACACCATAAACAAATCCAAGCTAGAATTTAAGGTGAACAGTAAGAGCTGTGGTATGGCATCATGGGCTGTGTCATTGATCTTGCTTTTTTTCTCCTCTCAGAACCTTAGGTCACAAGTCAGAAGTGATTTATTGAGTTCTGACCTACTCATCTGCAAGGTCTGCTATGCCCTTTTGGACTAAAGCCATCCTTTTCAAAGGAACCGTGCAGCCATGGCGGCCACACTGGCCTGGTCTGTGTGGTCACTCAGGACGAGGTCAAAAGGTCAAAGTGGAAGCTAGTGAAACATGGGCTGTTGATGTGAGAGGCTGGAAAAAAACAAACCCAATCAACTCCTCTTTGTGAATTTTTGCTCATTATATTTGTAACAAATTACCATGCTGACAGTTACAGCTGAACAGATATTATATTTAAAAGGTAGTTGAGTATATATGTGGTATTGACCATGGAAATTAGTTAATTTACTATAATTTGCTTTATTTAATTCGCTCAATGTAATTTATATATATATATATATATATATATATATATATATATACACACACACACACACACACACACACACACACACACACATTCTGCAGTTAATGAATAATTGCTTGACTTGATATAATTTTCTATATGTTGTTAGCCTAAGTCTAAGACATCTTGAATTGTGACAAACCTTAATGCTATGTTCTTTATAATCACTTCACATGTGCAGTAATGAAATACCTGGCTCTAGCAAATGCCTCTTATAGGCTTTCATTGGCATGGACTTTCTCAGTCAGTATAAATGTGGCAGGAATATTATCAATGCTGTAAAGTTATGAAAAGACAATAGAAAACATTTTTCAACAAGATTTGGACACGGAGTAGTGAAAATCAGCCAGCCCGTTTATCAATTCAATGTGCTCAGTACTGTTGCTATGGTGATCTAGTCCATGCTTACCACATGGTGGGCTGAACGCAAGTGAAAGATTAGGTTAAACTTACATTTAATTGTCTCTGATTTGGGTAGAAAGAATCTCTTTGTAGATGTTACCAAATGATCAAGAGAGAAAGCATGAGAACAACATTCTAATTTAAATTCAATTTGAAGGGAAATAGAAGAAGAACAACTCAAGCACTTAAATATAGTTATCATTAAATCTTGGTTATGATTTATTTATGAAGAAAATAAAGGGTTTGCAAATAAGTGCTTAGCTGACAAATGCTTAAAGGATATACTCTGAAATAACTTTAAATGAGCAAACACAAAGAAAAAAAAAAGAATAAAACCTTTTTTTCTTGATCTATACTTTTTTAAGCGTGGATATGCATGCGTGTGTACTCTTGCTACCTTCATGGCCCTTGGGCCGGAAAACCAAGGGACAGTGATGTTTATGAAAAGAAAAAAAAAGAACTTTGAGCTGTCCAGCACCATGCTAAATGAGACGCGTGACTCATCAGATGAAACAGGGGATTAGGTGGTAATGATCTGGCAAATGGTTTTGAAATTGTAATTATCTACCCTGTGCCGTTGTGCTTAGATTTATTGGGTGGGTGGGGGACATGGTTTTGAGAGAGAGAGAGAGAGAGAGAGAGAGAGAGAGAGATGAAGGTTAAAATGTAAAGGATTTTATCCAAGCAAATGCTTCTTACCTAAAAAAAAAAAAAAATGAAAGCTCCCTGGTATGGAGTGGTGTTATCAGTATTGTCGAATGAATATAGCAGGCTTTGTCATTGAGCCATTGATCTTCACTAAGTGTAGACAAAGAGGATGCTGAGCAAAGATTGCTCTTGCTCTGCTCTCTCTAGCGTAAACACTTGACCTGACCAATCACTATGTTACCTGTGCTACTCCCCTCAGCAGTGCTTGAGCACTTTAGAATGTGCTAAAGAAGAGCCTCAGAAAGCTCTATAAAGCCTCCCAGGTGTATTATATTTCAAATATGGCACAACACTGTGAAGTAATGCATATTCATTATCTCATTGGCCATTTTGTCCAAGTCTTGGCCAAGTAACACACTTAAAAGCACGCACTGAGAACATTCAGGTGGTCTCTATATGCTGTTTCTTTTTGTGAAGAACTTATATCCTTTTTTTCTTTCTTTCTTGTCTATTATTATTTTTTAAATTTTTTTTACATGTTTGCCTCCTACATCTTCAGTGCTATGTCATGGTTAAGTCAGCAGTGTGCAAATCCATAAAATCCCTTCTCAAAACAATTGCAGAAATCTCACATGCTTAGGAACAATGATTCCCAAAATGAGTTGGCTAAGAAGAGGATTTAAAAATCAACTCATGCATGAAATGAAGTGTTGTTTTATTTTAATGGTTGACTGCCACCTCATGCATAGTTTTAAACTGCACATAGACTGGAAATTGGTGGAGTACTACCATCTTGTGGATGGGTGTCTAAAACCAATGGTTGTGTGTCAATGCAAAACTACCCAGTGTCCAGAAAAATAAGCATATACAAAATAGAAATGCATGGAAATTTGTTTAAAACCTACTACTTAAGTGGAATCTGATCAGTTTGTGTGTATTGTTTTTTGAGAGTGTCATCATTTTGTGTTAACAGGAAGATTTGGTGAGGGCTTGTGTCTAGTTTTGGTCTCTCTAGCTCCTTGCTGTGAACAGGTGTTTCTCTCATCATTGCTTGTTCCTCTTCATTACTGCCCAGTGGAGCATTCATGAGCTTACACAATTGTGTGTGTGTGTGTGTGTGTGTGTGTGTGTGTGTGTGTGTGTGTGTGTGTGTGTGTGTGTGTGTGAGTGTTGTGTTGTGTCAACAGAGGGTCCTCCAGTAATAATAATACTTGAATAATAATTTTACAGTTTAAGAAAGAAATTACTAAACTATCTTTTTTAATATACCCCTAAGTATCGGACAGAAGGACCTACAAGAAGTTACTCACCAGGGAGTACACATGAATGCATCATTCTGATATCACCTCTAACTATGTGATTAAAATTAAAATCAGACTATTTTCATTTATCTGATTGGGAGCACTTAGACTTTGAGCTGAAAAACTCTTGTCTCTCCCTATCTGAGAGCATACCGTAGGTATGTATATTGAAAAATGCTATCCACACTTTATATATGAATCAATATATTTTCTAACAATAACAGAGGTGTTTGCTTAGTGCTTCATGATTTCTTTCAGTCTTTATAGTACAGTGGTCATAAGTCTTGCAATACAGTAAATGTGTGGTGAACTGGTACATGCAGTAGTACTGTAGAATTGTGTAGAATACCACTTTTTTTTTTTTTTACAAGATTACAGCCAAACAATTAAATAGGGATGTATTTATTAAATAAATGTGGCAATTATTGCACTTGAACTGCAAATGCATCATTTGTGTTTTAATGATTTCACTAAGGACATTTACATTGACATTTCTCTTAAAGGCTTTCTCACAGATCTTATTGGTGACACTAAGCAGATTAGCCATGAAGAAAAGCCCTGCACCAGGATCTACAAATATCCCCTCTACAGTCTCATAAAAGTACTGTTCACGTGCCATACTGGGTGACTTTTAATTAAAATGTGACTCTGCAACTAGAACGATCATTAACTTCACACTGATAAGCTTCTTGAAACTAACAAACAGACAAGGTTGGAGTAAAATCTAGAATTCCTGATTACTAAGCAACAGCCTAATGAATCCAGGCCTATAAGATGTGATTTGATGGAATAATAAAAGAAGAGGTGGAGAAAAGGGGACGATATGAAGATGGAGGATGAGAGATGTTATTGGTCATTGCTTTCATCTTTGATTGAAGGTCAGGCTATATTTCTTCAATTTTACACTTCAGTACAAAACACACTGATGTCAAAATGCTGATTATCAAGTGTAAATTACATAAAGTAATTATGGACATCAGTAAACAATAGCATCAAGATAAACTCCTTTCTGGATTAAAAAAAAAAAAAAATCAGTCAGAGTCCTGGAACAGCCACATGTTTTTCCTGCTCCAAACACAATCAGTTCATTAGGATTATGGAACAGAACTTCACAACACTGACTTACAGGAAATAAGGAACAGTCAATAAAGCTTCCTTCTGAAAACAACAACAACAACAACAACAACAAACAATAGAAACCCTCATTGAACTTGTAATGGTTTCAATGGTTATAATGGGAATTTTATTGGTTTTAATGTAAACTGTAATGGTCCCTGTGGGTCTCTACTGGTTATTTGGTGCCTTCTATTGGTGTCATGTTATGTCTAGTGATACTATTAAGGAGCAATAATGGTAATGGTTTTAATGGTTAAAAGTTGTTGGTATGTAATAGTATTTGTAGTGGAAACCATTTGAATTTCTGTGATGGTTTCTACTGGGGTTTTTTTTTCCAGCAGGGCTGAAAGATAACAAAGTTAGCCTCAATTTTTGTTAACATGTTACAAAGTAGGGTGAAATGTTTAAACTGAAATTTGACTGCACATTTTTTCCTTGATTTTTTTTCCTTCTCCACAGAAAAAAAAGATTAATAATCATGTTGAAGTAAATCAACTCACTTCAAAGCTTATTTCTTATTTCATGTTAGTCAATGGCTTTATTGTCATTCCTCTATATAAGGGCAAATTATAGACAATGTCGTGAGAGCAGCTAGTCTCACTCACTTGTAGTCAGTAATCCCACAGTAATGCTAAGTAAAATAGCTTAGTTGAAAGATAAAGCACCACTCCCAAGCAGCCTCATAAGCAAGCTGTTAGTGATATTTATTACTGTATATATTTAACTAATATATAGTCTCACTGAATTATCAGTGTATTATGTGTTACATGATGAATGGATTTGCTATAAAATCACCAATATAATTTTACCTTATTTGCATTTGAATGCGATATAAATCAATTAACAAAAAAGCTCCAAATAACAACAAACGAAACATGGATGACAGAGACACAGTTTATAAAGATTTATATAAGGAAGAAAACAGTATGTGACGTTCTTAAAAGCGTGATCTTTAGGCTTTTCTTATTATTCAGTAAAGATGCTTTGTAAGTGGCAAAATCTATCAAAACTGTAGCATTACGCTAGAGGGCGCGTCACTACGTGTCATGTCGTCATATCTCTGCGACTTTTATTTGGAAAAGCAAAATAGTGACGTGAGATTGGTGCGCTGTCGCCGGTGCTAATATTATAAAATTAGAGCTAAGCAACAAGAATTATATTCACAAATTATATTAATATGTATGAACTCTGCGTTTCCTCTAGCTGTTTATTTGGATTCAAACACTTGGGCGGTCTGAGAGAACTGGCGAGTAGGTTGAACTGTTCAGAATGGTAACTGTACGATGGGGAAATGGTACAACTTTACCGCCTCTGAGGAAGAAACATTTCGTCATCGTCAACTTGACATTTCCGCTTGAATAAAGCTGTTGCCGCAGCTTGCTGGGGAAGAACGAAATCTAACGTTGTAATTGCAGTGTTTCTTGGGAATTTGAGCTGTTTTAGAAGAGCAGAGATGCTGAATGTGCCCTCGCAGTCATTCCCCGCAGTGAGCTCTCAGCAGCGAGTCGCTCCGGCCGGCCAGCCCAGGAACAAGGTCTGGATCTTTTCCTCTAATGAGTGTGTTGTCTGTTTAATCCAATATCAACCTGTGTCTAACAATCTGGCTTCTAATGTAGACGATTTTGTTCCCATAACCAGTAGATGCTTGCTTGTAATCAATCAGCCTGTACAAGTTAGAGAGCTCTTCCAGTTTACTCCAGTCCCCCCCCATCCCCGTCCCCGACCCCGAATTTATATCAGTTTCAAATTGTGCCATCACTGAGAATGCTTTTGTGTGTCTAGGTAGCCCTGAAGCCGGGTCACAGTCTTATGGACTGGATCCGGCTCACCAAAAGCGGCCATGACCTGACTGGACTGAAGGGGAGATTGATCGAGGTAACAGAAGAGGAACTAAAGAAACACAACACTAGAAATGACTGTTGGACATGTATAAGAGGTGAGGCCTTAAACACACGAAGGAAACAAAGGAGACCTGTTGGACTGGTATTGTTCTTAAAAAGCTATTTAGTTTGCTTGTGTCCCTCACTTTTCTTCGTACTGTTTATTTTACGTAAAGGAAATCAATTCTAGAGGTTGTTTATGGCACAACAGACAGGTTGTTGCTTTTAGAGATCACTGTATTTTGTAGAATGTATTATTTCTGATCACAGATGGGAGATTATTGTTTATTGAAAAGTGTTCGGTCCCACCCATGTGTACAGTGCTTCCAAAATAGTGCTTTATATATTTTAATTAAATCCAGCTAACAGCTTTTAAACACAGGCACATCTTTGCCAGCTGGTAAGATATTTGTAAGCTTCCTTATTACTTGAATAAATTAATCACCACATACTCAAAATTTTCAAATTTCCTTACTGTTGTGTTATATTCTTTTTTTCTTTAAAAAAAAAATGTATTAGTAGCAGTAATTCAGAAAGTCTTTGCTTTACCAGCTAAGGCTGTGTATTGAAAGCTGATAGCTAGGCAGATTAAGATGGATCTTCCAGCTGTGTTCAGTGTTTAGATTTGTGTACAGCTGTGCATTGTGACCAGACTTCATCACCAGCCATTTGCTAAATACTAATGATCAGATTTGAGCCCTGCTAACTGTGTGTGTTCTACTGCAGGTATGGTGTATAATGTGAGTGCATACATGGATTTCCACCCTGGTGGGGAGGAGGAGCTGATGAAGGCAGCTGGTATTGATGGTACTGACCTGTTTGACCAGGTAAATAACACGAGTTGCAAATATTTACAACACAAAGTGTACATGTTCCCCAACCTGATATTGTGTATTGTGCTGTGATAAGCTATTTAGCACGTGGAGTGTGTATATATTAATCTGTTAGAAAAATTGCTTATGCAAAGCTAAAAGGTACAGCAGTGATTGATGATTGTTTAAACTTTTTGTGTCTGAGTAAATTTTACAATTAGTGTTAAGACCATGTGCTTCATGTCAATTGACAGGTGCACCGTTGGGTGAATTATGAGTCCATGTTGAAAGAGTGCCTGGTCGGCAGGATGGTGGTAAAAGCCAGCACAGTCATTAAAGGTATAAGTCCTTATAAAATGTCCATTAGCTAAACGATCAGCATTTCATGAGAACAAGAGTACCATATACACTATCCAAATGTTTGTGGACATCTGACCTTCACAATCAAATGTGGGCCTTTCCCAAACTGTTGCCACAAAGTTGGAAGTACAGAATTGTATAGAATGTCTTAGTATGTTGTAGCATTACAGATTCCCTTCACTAGAACTAAAGAGGCCCAAACCTGTTCCAGCATGACAATGCCCCTGTGTACAAAGTGATGTTCTCACTAATGCTCTTGTGGCTAAATGAGCACAAATCCCCACATTCATGCTCCAAAATCTAGTGGAAGCCTTCCCAGAAGAGTAGATGTTACTATAACACCAAAGGGGGAACTAACTCTGGAAGGGGATGTTCAAAAATCATATATGGGTGCGATGATCAGGTGTCCACAAACTTTTGGCAATATTGTATTTTGTGTATCTGTAATTTGTCTGACCTTAAAAAGTTTAATCAAACATCTTCATGTTTGAAGCCATGTTGTGGTAACAAAAATGAACTCATTAAATGTTTTCCTTCTGTTATTGAGTGCTGACCTTATAATAATTGTATGAACGTTGTAATTAATTATGATATGACTATAGACATCATAAAAACAAGGAGTTACAAATGACGTTGTGCTGCAACATGTGCAACAATTGTATCAGTGACTCGTGAGATGTTTGTTTGCTCCAACAGCAAAGCCATCGAAACCTGAGAACAGTCTTCTGAATGGTAGGAATACAAACATGCATTTAAGGAATATAAAGTATTTTTGTGTAAATGTTAGTTGTGGGGACTGGATAACAAAAGAAGGTGTATGGCATCACAAAAAAAGTTTTAAAATGTTAAAATATTCATGCAGTTGCTCTGTAATGAGAGCTGTTTATCTACATTTTAGGTCTTGCTCCTCCTGCTACTTTGTTGTTGGATTCAGCAGCAGCAGCCCCAGCGCCAAAAGACAATCACCCTCGGTATGCTTGAATTTCATTCATTTAGAATTTATCCTGGTTGATTATGCCTCTATTCACTTTTACTTGCAAAAATACTCGCCAAAATTATTGCATCTCCTGTACACAGGTGACTGTGAATGCTACTGATTCCAGTGAGGCTTTTTAGCTTTATTGAACTCTTAAATTAGTATTATTAGCTGTAGGTAATGAATGTCTTAAATAAACAAGTCTAGATTTATTAGCATAGGCCAGAAAAAATAGTTGTGGAACTGTATCTTTTTTCTCCCCCTTCTTTTCAGATATGACTGGTTCCAGACAGAGGAAACTGTTAATATTGTTATTTACACCAAGCGTAAGGTTGGACTGTTTTCATCATGTCAATTCACTATAACAATGTTGTTATGCTGTGATAGTGAGATTTGTTTTTAGAATTGTCCCTTCACTTCTCATGTTTTAACCTGTTCTTTTTAATTCTCTATGACTTATCTCTCTTCCTCTTGCTCCGTCTCTCTCCTTCCCTCCTCCTTTCTGTGTCAGATTCCGAGATCTGGCTGTTCAGTAGTGGACCATCAAGGAAACATTCTGCGGATAGAGGTGCTTTTAGGACACTGGTCATATCTACTTCACTGGAGTGAGTTGTGTCATCTTCTTCTCTTTTCTTTGCGTGTTCTATATGTACACAAAGCTTACCTAGATTCAGGGTAATGTCTCACTGATCGGAAAGCTCCACCCTGAAACACAGTAACTATGATTCTATGAAAATAATTGTGACTGTCAGCAGGTAGTCAAAAGGCATTGTGGATAATGTAGGGTTAACCAGAGTGACAAGAGATCAACATGTCAATGAAATTTATTTTCCCAATAAAAACAGTTCAACTCAATTTTTGTACAAAATGCATTGAATGCCACAGATGATCACATGGTAGTTATAAAGATGAATATGAAAGTTGTTCAGGGTGGAATTTTTCCTTTAAGTTCAGCATAGAATCACCTGCTTGTATTTTTATATATATATATATATATATATATATATATGTATGTGTATATATATGTATGTGTATATATATATATATATATGTGTATATATATATATCGTTATATAGAGTATTGAATGTGCTTTTAGGTCTTTCTCATGAAGTAGAAGAAAATGTTATAGGTAAGTGATTCTTTTTCTTATTTCTATTATGTTACATGTCGGTGAGATGCAGGTGTTTAACTCGGCAGATTTCTTTATCTACTGAAGCAAAAATGGTTAGTGAAGATCGAGTTTGTCCGCAGTGTCATTGGCAGCAGGTGTCTGAGGTTTGTCAGTGCAGATCTCCGTTAAAGGCAGAGTATGCACAGTGAAAACCAGCCTCAAAGAGTCTCATTAGCATGGACATTCTCTTGCTCACTTGTATCCCCAGCTTGTACACAACCTCGCACCACTGTCCACAGTTAAATCATCCACACTGAAATTCATTACCTCATAACAATGCCTACTCAAACTAATATCAGTACTTGATTGATGCATCCTGACAGTTTCCTCTCCACTCTTGTAATGCCAGTTCAGACAGTGAGTTCGGTCGGGAAGGTCGAGGTGTGTTTGCACAAAGTGCTCAAAGCCAAGTGGGCACAACTGGGTCAACCCCTAGAATCCCATGATTCATTTATTCAGAGTAAACACCGCGGTAAGTCAACTGCCTGTCCTGTGTTCCATGTCTGAATGAAAAGTTATGTAATGAATCAATAAGTTTGGGTACAAATCAATTGAGTGAAAACAGCTTTGAATTTTGTTTTGGGAATTCAGGGCTGTTCTACAGAGACTGTGTATTGGTTTCAAAGAAAGACGTTACACATGACACGCAGCTCTACTGTTTCCGGTTACCTCCTGGAGCACAAATGCAAATCCCTGTGGGGAGACATGTCTACCTCAAAGCGTCCTTTCAGGGTAAATCCTTAATTACTGTATTGAGGCTAAACATTGCAAATAAATATGTTCTTCAGAATTAGAACTACAGGGTGTCCCAGAAGTCTCCATACATAGCGGAAATCAACACTTTTTAGTAAAATGTAAATTTATTTACAAAACATCCTCGACATGATTGATTGCCATTTCTTTGTAACCACACATGGAGTAGTCTCTCTCACTCATGATGAACTCGTGTTAACACATCTGGTGTAATGCATGTAATCGAATATCCATCGCAACCTTGAAACAGCTTCCTGATCCAGCCATGAGAATGATTTCAATACATTCTTCTTTTGTTAAAGCCGTTCTTAAAGGCTATCTGAAAAATATATATATATATAATATAAACTAAGTATGAAACATTTTGATATACATTTTTGCTAAAAAGTGTTCATTTCCCATATGTACGGAGACTTTTGGGATACTGTGTAACTTAACTTACTTACTTGGGACACTGTGTAAGTGTAACTTACATAAACGTATGTTTTCTTATAAACAGGCAGTGAAGTTGTAAAACCCTACACACCAGTAGACCAGGTGCTCATGCCCCAGATTCACTCCAGCAACACGCTGAGCTCTGAAATCTATCTGATGATTAAGATCTATCCTGATGGAGCATTCACACAACATTTGGACAACCTTGACATCGGTGTGTGTGTGTGTGTGTCCTGTTAATTCTGGTATTTGTACTGTACATATTTGAGGTCATGAGTGGTAGAATTCATGATGTATATTTCTATTCGAGAACATTCATACACTTTATTACAAGTTTTTGCTTGTGTTCATTCTGAAAGTCATTCATTCGTTCATTTAATGTTAATTGTCCACTCCCTCAAGACTTCTTTCCTTCTACAACTAAAATGTAAATTTAAAGTTGAATGTATTCATGCATGTCTGTAAATTCACCTGTAAATTGTTGGTTCTCTGTCAGGAGCCACTGTGGCCGTGAGTGGTCCAGAGGGTCCCTTTACACTCAGGAGTCTGCGTGATGTCACTCATTTGTACCTCTTAGCTGCTGGCACTGGTTTCACACCCATGGCTCGCCTCCTCTGCCTTGCCTTACAGGACCTGCCTTCTGTCAGGTTACATGCTACACATACCCACATGCAGGCTCGGGAGTAGTTACCTAACTGTGCAGCACTTTCAGGAATATCCGTTGCTTACACTATAATGGGCCAGTAGTTCAGTTTAGCCTTTTTTGCAAGTTTCATTTCAGCTCTGAATTTTTATTTTGCTGGTGGAAATCTCCAAGCATTTAAGTTCAATTTAGAGTGCCAATGGGTAATTATAAACCAATCCTTTATGGAGCTTAATTCATCTTTTATAATATAACTTTTTATAATATAAATTTAATCCACAATGAAAAACACTAGGCCTGTTATATGAAAATAACAAACATACATTATTTTAAAATGATGGACTCTGTTTTTAATAACAGGACATGTTCTTGAGTGTATAATATATATATATATATATATATATATATATATATATATATATATATATATATATATATATAATCATATATTCAGTGATGCAGAATCTTTAAGAGACTATTATGATAAATCTAAGAACTTATGTTATTGAACTAACTCCTAGTTAATAATGCCATTTTATTTTATTACAATGAATGAACTGTTTCCGTATTTGATATGTTATTGTCTTCATTAAGAATTCACTGTAAAAAAAATTTAAATCAGAAAAGTTTCGAAGATGATCTGATCCTAACATTTCTCATAGGTTTGGCTTTTTCTGTTGCTTGAGATGTTCAGAGCACACAGTCAGTCTTCTGTCCTTAATAATGTTGTTGCTGCCCCCTCAGAAAGACCAAGCTGATGTTCTTCAATCGTCAAGAGAGGGACATTCTGTGGTACTCTCAGCTAGAGCAGCTGTGTGCAGAGGAAGAGAGGTATAGACCTTTCACTCCAGTTAACAATTCGACAATAAGCGACTTCTTGCACGTTGCATTTACTGGCTACACAGAAGAACTTATAAGCTGTGCATACATCGCTCAGGTAACATTTGTTTCAGCACAGAAGTACTTAATCCTGCCTTTTGTCAGATTTCAGGTTGAACACATTCTCTCAGAGGCTGCAGACTCATGGACAGGCAAAAGAGGACGAATCAATGCCACGATGCTGCAGGCATTCCTGGAAAGACCAGGAGACTCCAAGTGCTTAGTGTGTGTGTGTGGGCCAACTGGTTTCACTGAGCTGGCAGTGCAGTAAGTATTCCAGTCTGTTTCCATGCCTACAACTTCTTTTACTCACACAGATCCTTTGTGTATGAAATTTTAACACTAAACTACATATTATTCTATTAACCCTGCTATTATGTTGGGAAAAAAGTTATATCCATTATGTTATGGGTCAAAATGACTTCCACAGTTTAAATGCACACTAAAACAGCAAAGAACAGCTGAAAACAGTAAACCTTTATTATGGCTTGTCCGAGACAAGCCGTAAGATGAAATATTTACATATATATTCATGACCTTAAATGAGGAAAGTAAAAAAAAATTCAAAGAGAAAAAGAGAGATTAACCAGTATTTCAGACATCTCAAATGTAGAAATGGGTCAAATCGACCCATAACATAATAGCCCTCTTGATGTATTAGATATAACCTTAGAAATCAACAGCTTCTTTATGAGGTCCTGCTATAACACACAAACGTAAAAATAAACAGACTTTAACTGCTGTCAAGTCATTTTAAAAGGAGTTTTTTTCTAACCACCATGCATCTGTCATATCTTTCTCTGGTTTATATTCTTACAGGCTGGTCAAGAAGCAGGGACTCAGTGAAAAGGACATTCACATTTTCAAGAGTTGAGCCCTAAAACTGAGTACTAGAGATTTCTATGCATCACAGACTGCAACGACCTTTAGTAACTCCCAATGATTGATTTGAGGTTACTATTCAGTAAATAGCAATGCCCTTCTCTTACATATATGATCATCTGGAAATCCTATGCACTTCTTTCATCTCATCATTTCCGGGTCACCTGTCCTTCTGTCATGGGCTGCTTTTATTTAACATATAAATTTGGAAGGAATTTGCTGTCTGCAGTTGTGGGATATAGCACTGCCAATGTAAATTCAAATTGTATCCATCAAATGCATTTTGGTTCTATTTTGTTATATGGCATGGTCATTTTCTCTTATTACAAAATTTATATATGACCCAATCAGCTAAACCATGCAGCCAGGGAATGCTAATTGTAAATGTAAATGAGTCTGTTTAGATTTTCACTTGAAAAGTTAACTGTGTAGATTCACTCCACAGCCCTCGATTGGTGAGCTGAACTGAAACTAAAGAGCTCATTTTGAAAATAGTGCCCTGGTTTGAGTATTTATGGCTTCTGTATAGTTTGGACTTATTTAGCAATTTATTATTATTTATTATTTGAACTTGAACACACCGTTGTACCAGAAAAGGTCTAACTGTTTCCCAGATCTTGAGAGTGAAACTGGATTTAGAGATGCTGGTATATTTGTTAGACAGTTTTAAATGCAGGTAGCATTAAACACTGAAGTGGTAGGAGCACCAAGGCAGGGACAACAAATGTCAGCATTTTGTGATTTTCTTTTGTTTGTCGTCTAGAGCAGTGTTTCCCAACCGGGGTGCCATCTGATGAGAGCAGGGGTGCCGTGTAAAAATCCTTCAAACATTTCTAAAATGCCAAAATGTGTATAAAACATTTAATATATATGATAACTATCCGATGTCTGAAATAATAACACAGACACAGAAATAATAAGACAGACACACACACATGATGATGATGATGATGATAATAATAATAATAATAAAAAATTATACCTAAAAATAATAATAATTTCCCCCCCCAGACCCCCCTCGCTGACCTGTCAGCAGTGCGTCAGCATCAGTCTGTGTAACGTATGCGTGGGTTTTATCCTAATAATTAGCATGTGACGGTGTGTGTGTGTAGTGCAAAAGAGTATGGACATATTTTTTTTAAAAGAAATGCTCCAGATGCTTCTGGACCCTCAGCTTCATCCTCATGTAGCTAACGCTGTCTAGCATTAGTATTTGTGTAGGGTGCCACAATATATATATTTTTTTAATTTTCAAAGGGTGCTGTGGCTGAAAAAAGGTTGGGAAACGCTGGTCTAAAGGACTGACTCATGCTTGCCTCACTAGTCTTAAGTGAGTCTCCAGATTAGTCTCGTATCAAGCCAGTGAGCCAGGAATATAAACATCTCTCTGATCCAGCAGGGCTCTAGAGTTGGTGCAAGGAATATGGAATTGTAAACAAAATGAATAAAATGTACAAAAATTCACAATAAAATTATACAACACTGAAATATTGTGACTTGTTTGTTTTTAAATAAAGAAGTAGGATAGCAGTCAAACTAGCTGTCATTATGTTGGGGTTACTTTTGGTTTATGTAAGGGTTAGTGCTTTGTTTAAGGTTAGGGTTGGGTTTACAGGTAGAGTTTATTTAGGGTTAAAGTGAGATTGAGGTTGGATTAACACAGTTAGTGTTTGTGTAGAGTTAGGTTAGGGCTATGGCCAGGGTTTACCTAGTGTTAGGATTGTTCAACTTCCAAGGTTTGCAGATGGTTAGGGTTTGCTAGGGTTAAGGTTTTACTATGATTTTACACTTTCAAAACTGGTGAAAAAGGCAGGGCAAGAGGGAGACGATACAGCCCACAGGCTAAATATATACATTGTATATATTGTACATTGTAAAGACCTCCTATACAATTGTTTGGGGAGGTACCACATACTGTATGTATGTATGTGATGGTCAGGTGTCCACAAACTTTGCTTGTATAGTGTATCAGCAGCACATCATTAGAAAATATCAATCCACTGTAAAACAAATACGAAATACAAGAAAGACAAATTAAAACGTTTTTCGTGAGCTTTGCGAAAACCCACATTGCTTTGGAAAACTTTTCCCCCAACGCCTAGAGTGACAGGCAGCAATATTAATTTCCACTAGATGGCAGTGTGGGTTATTATTTACTAGTCGGGCTTTGACGGGATAGCTGAAGAAGAAGCCAGTAGCCGGTGTTGCCAGATCAGTGACACACGGAATCATTGAACTGACTTTGAACTTCATTAATTATCTTCATGACTAATAACTACTAACTGCTTTCACAGAAATAAATGTGCCAAGCTGTACTTTCAATGTGACATCATTTGTACCTTTAGGGTGTATCTTTTACCTGGGAAGGTGTATGTGGTGTACTTTTGGCTTTTAGAATAAAGCTTTAAAGGGTACATCAGTACAACTACTATTAATTTTTTAAGGTACACTTTCACGTTTACAGGTAAAAGATACAGTACACACTAAAGGTACAGATGTTCCCTTGATGGTGCCACCCCAGTGACAAGCAACAGTACAGTTTAGTACCTTTTTTCTGAGAGTGTCCTTAATATTTATGTCAGTATCTATAATAATACAAAATAATTTAAGACCTTGGTGAAATAAATTGCATGGTTTGAGTACCGCTTCTTATTGTCCAGAACTACCTTATAAAAATGATAAGAAAGAACAAAAACCTAATACTAATCA
Source organism: Ictalurus furcatus (assembly GCF_023375685.1). NCBI lineage: Eukaryota > Metazoa > Chordata > Actinopteri > Siluriformes > Ictaluridae > Ictalurus > Ictalurus furcatus. The sequence continues at coordinate 19,892,279 of NC_071255.1, read as the reverse complement.
TAGCATAAAAATGTCAAATGTTGATTTTAACCTGGTTTGTGACTACTGTCCTTTTTTATTATTAACTGGCAACGCTGGCCGAGGCTAGTTTCCTAGCTAGCTAGTTTAAAGGGGAAAACAAAAGGACAGAGGATTGATTTTTTTTTCCGCTGAATGTTTTGGAGATCTTCTCCATTGTTTGTGAACAATGTTCTCCCTAACCACATCTTTCCAGCCTCAGGTACGTTGACGTTTTGTGTGTTTTATTGTTGTAAAATGACTAAAGATGTGAAAATGACGAAGCCTGTAGATGATCAGCTAGCTGCTGTGAGTTTTCTTGTTTGTTTTCATTTCGAAGTAGCTTAATTAGATGGGAACCTTTTAAAAGTCATTACAGTTTTAGGTTTTAGTCTAAGCCCTTGAAGTAAATGTGATATTAAATTGTCTTTAACAAACAAGTTAGCTCTGGGGAAGTTAGCAGAGTTCACCTGGTGTGAGTATGAGCTAGTCAGCAGTTATGCTGCTGGGTAGCTAAGCTCGCATTTCCGGATAAAACTATACTATAATATGATTATACATAGCCGTCTGTAGTTGGTAATATATATAGCTAATATTAGCCTGCTGGCTGTGGGGAGGAACCGAACATCTAGACAGTTTTTTAAATTTAATTTTATTGATTTTTTTTGTTTGTTTGTTTTGTCCTCACTAGCTAGCTAGTCACGGAGCAGCTGTAACAGCGTGCTTTCGGTTCTCTCTCGGTAACGTGAGTGCGTGGGAAAGGTCTGCGCCCTGAAGATAGTCAGCCACGACTGAAATCTGTAGCTTTTTAACTTTTTTTTTTAAAAGGAATTTGTTATTCCTGATATATTTTACGAAACTGATAAACACAATATTAAGATTCCTTTAAAGCACTGTCTCGTACACTATGGGTTCTCAGACTATCTGCTGTTAGTGAGCCCTTTAACTGTACAATGTATACACACATATATATCATATTAATAATAATAATAGTTTGCTGACCCCAGATGTATTGTAAATAAATCCTATTTAAACACACATGAATTATATTTTTAAAGAAATTGGCTTTGTATATTTATTCTAACCTTCCACTCACAGATGACATCTTATTAAAATTGCACCCATAATCAAATTGGTATTAGTTATAAGCCTACTTGTCCTTGGGTATTGTATCATGCCTACTTGGTTTGGGTTAAGGTTTGGCTTAAGGTTTGGCTTAAACCCATTCAAGTGGCCAGTTAAACATAACCACAGGGTGTCCCAAAAGTCTCCATACACAGGGGACTGTGTTTGTCAGCATCATGTCAGTTGTGCCTTCGTCAGTGGATGTTTGTGGACGTCCGCTTCTCAGTTGGTCCGCAACACTTCCAGTCTATTTGAATTTGTTAAGTTTGGCAACAGTGCCACGTGTGATGTGCCTGCCGTGTTTCCTGTTAAAGTCCATCACAACCTTGCGGCAGATTCCCAATCCATGAGAATGACTTCAATATGTTCTTATTTTATCAAAGGTGTTCTTAAAGGCTATCTGAAACAATATATTATATGAAATAAGAATAAAAAATTTTGGGAGACGTTTTGCTAAAATGCGTTCATTTCCCCAATATATGGAGACTTTAGGGACACCGTGTATAAGAACTACTTTTTAAACAAATGTACTACCTGGTAATGGAGGCTTGTTATTTGCACCACTGGAACAAAGTTATAAAATCACAGACCTCTGGCTATGCTTCATGAACCCCAATGTGAGAACTACGGTCTTGCACAGATCCAGTGTAGTCTGAATTACTGATCATTTTATGTTTGTATTTTAGGTAACTGTGCCTCTGAGCCATATTATTAATGCTGTGCACTCACTGAAAGCGTCAGCCAGCTCCACTGCCAGTGCTGCAGTTCAGAGTCTACACAGAGAGCTTTCAGCTGATCAGCACATACTGTCCAACAGCCCTGACACACAGGTACATGTCATCACTACATACCCTCTAACACTATACACTACACATGATTCTCTTACATAATTTACTATCAGTCATTGCATACTGTACGGAATAATAATGGTATGGAAAAATATGGCTGTGACTGTATAAGCCAGTGTTGTGTCTATTTCCAGGTTCCTGTTTTTTATAGAGGACGAGGTTAAAATTTCATATCGGCAGTTCATCTATCTTAACTTGGGAAAGCTGCCAGAATATTATTTTAAATGGGCAAGAGCAGAGATGGGTAATTCAGTTCTTGTATTTTAGATTAGGTTAATCCTTTAAGATGTGTTTTTTGCGTTTTGTAAGTCGGTTTGGGTAAGAGGGTCTGCTACGTGACAATGTAAATGTTGAAAGGTGAGTTCTAGTTTTTAGAAGGGCATTTGCAATGCGGACAAACAATGTGGTGTGTCTATTAAAGTAGCCAGTAAGTGTTATTTAAAGCCATTTTAACTTATTTTCATAACTAACTGCTGACTGTTAGCAATAGTTTATGTTGTAGATTTAACACCCAACTGCAAGAGATGATTTTTTTTGTTTGTTTATTTGTTTTTGGGGTTTTTTTTTTTTCATTTGTGAAATTTCTTTTTATTATTTTTTTTCCTGGATGATTTGAATTTGCTGCTACCATTTTTGATAGAGGTTTTGGTATGGGTATGGTATTTTTTGTCATTAGTCCAAGAACCATATACTTTCACAGGATGAGGCATCTGCCTTGCTGTTAACTGTTTCAAACAAAACTCTGAATCACATGCTTAGACTTCACATATATAGAGAGAAACTTGTAATTATGTTTAAGCTCTTTATTGATGAACACAGCTGTTTGCTCAGAAGCTACCCTGGGATAATTTTTTTCTGGCAAGTTTATACCCAAACATTTACATATTTGTGCAATATTTTGTTGATCCTGGTATCCTGCAGCTTAAGCAAATCCATAAAGACCTGGGGATGTCAGAGCTGAGGCTAAGTGGAGTTAATGAGCTATTAAACAGGCTGCTGCCCACACCAGCTCCCACAGAGAGCTCAAACCTTAGGGGCTGTCTTCGATCTTCAAGATGGAGAACGTCGCACATTTCCACAGATTCCTTCTATCACAACAAACATGGTGAGAGGTTCTGCAGTCAACTGTGTTTCTCAAAGGTTGCTTTGGGTTTAAAATTTTACTGGAAAAACATGTTACAGTGACAGCCATTTGTTCATGTTGTGCCGGTTGTTTATTTTATAATTTGACAAGAAATTATTATTATTTTTTTTTTTTACTGTTTGCGTTACCAGGTTTCTCTCAGAGAATGCCAGGACTCTTTGGTTATCCAGTATTCCATAGACAAAACTCCCGTCCTCTTCAGGTTCTTTGCTCAGATCTTCAGCACTTGCAAGGTAATGCAGATAAACCCATTCATAAAGTTTTGACCCATTGCATCCAATGAAAGTCAGCTGTGTTTCTGTAATTTAACACAGTTTAGCTATTTGTACTTGGTACATTGTTTTCATTGTACTCTATGCATTTTTTCCCCCGTACAATGCAGTTATATATACTTCTGTGTGTGTGTGGGGGTGTGTGTGTGTGTGTGTGTGTGTGTGTGTGTGTGTCTGTAAAGTGTGGGTCCAAAGCCGAGGTTTTAAGACTCTGAGGTCCAAGACCAGGCGCATTCAGACCAGCTATGAAAGTCCAGCAGAATCAGAGAGCTATACCCCAATATTTATGAAGGTTAGGAAGCAGTCTTGAGGTTTATAATAAAACAATATTGCATTGAGAGAGTGCAGGTATACTGAATTGTTAAATGATTTTGTCATAATTGTTTTGTGGAAGTCTATAACACTCTCTCTCTCTCTCTCTCTCTCTCTCTCTCTGTATACCCTTGGATGTCTCTTTCTACAGGGTCTTCTCTTGAGGGATAAAGCAGATGCTGAGAGCCTTGACCAGTTAATAAAACAGAGGAATCTTCCAGAAAACCAGCAAGATGCCTTTAAGACTGGTTTTACAGAGGGCTTCATGAAATCTCAAGCCCTAATGCAGAAGACACAAGGCAGGACCCTTTAAATAGTCTTTGAGACACTGATACATATTCATCCTTTATAAAGTTTTACTTTTGTCGTAAATACTTACTTCAGTGCTTACTTACATCTTTAATATGCATTTCTCAAGGCTAGCCATAACAAGACATGTTCATCGTTAACATATATGTAATTACAGAGAATTTTTATGTGCCATGTATAGGTGAAGTGCCTATGTGAAAATGAGTTGTGTATCACAAGAAATACTGTTGTTTTTCACAGAGTCACTTAAGAGGACTCGTCTGATTTTGCTTGTCCTCTTGCTTGTTGGTATCTATGGTTTGTCAAGAACACCATTTCTCTCAGGTAAAGGCTCATTTTCTCATACTGGTTTGTTTCCCATCTTACTTATTCTCAATGTTTGCATGCATGACACAAAACCTGTTTTCTTAGAGTGAATAGAGATTGTATTGCATGTTCAAGTTTGGTCTATGCAAAATTGATCACACAGTTGACCTGTCTCAAATTCATAAAATGTGTTGAACTGAAAATGATTGAGTCATGTCTGGTAGGTTACACATAATATGACTGATATTAGTTAAATGTTTAATAATTGTATATTTTAAGATCTGTAAATGAGAGGCACTTAGTTGGCAGGTTTTTACCCCTATGTAGCAGCTAACTAATTGGCAAATCGATCACTGCTTCTTTGCAAACTTCACTTTTCCTCATTCTGTTTTGTTCATTAACAGTCCGATTCCGTACTACATCTGGCCTGGATGCCGCGCTGGATCCAGTCCAAATGAAGAACGTCACCTTTGAGCATGTGAAAGGTGTTGAGGAGGCAAAGAGTGAGCTTCAAGACATTGTTGAGTTCTTGAGGAATCCACAGAAATTCACTGCACTTGGTGGAAAGCTACCCAAAGGTATAAATATAGAATTAAAAAAAATATATACCCTGGTTAATAAAATGAATGCATTGTGCTTTGACTGAGTTATCATGTTTGCAGGAGTGCTCTTGGTCGGTCCTCCTGGTACTGGAAAGACTCTGCTTGCCAGAGCTGTGGCAGGGGAGGCAGATGTGCCATTCTACTATGCGTCCGGGTCGGAGTTTGATGAGATGTTTGTGGGTGTTGGAGCAAGTCGCATCAGGAACCTGTTCAGTGAGTATGAAGTGCTTTTAGGATGGTACACCCATGTCTCTGTTGCATACTTATGTCTATGAAGATTGTCGTAAACAAGCTAAATTCCTGTCTATTCAGTGAAACACAGTAATACTTTTGTTTTCTTTTTCCTGCAGAAGAGGCGAAAGCTAATGCCCCCTGTGTGATCTTTATTGATGAGTTGGACAGTGTGGGTGGAAAGCGGATTGAGTCACCCATGCATCCATATTCGCGTCAGACCATTAACCAGCTCCTTGCAGAAATGGATGGGTTAGTAGTTGTGCGGTTGTCAAAGTAATTACAGACATAAGCATGGTTTCTTATTCTAATACTTTTTATTATTTATTGTATAATTTCAGGTTTAAACCAAACGAAGGGGTTATTGTTATTGGGGCAACAAATTTTGCAGAAGCTTTGGACAAGTAAGTGCATTGTTTTGAAAACAGGTTTTTTGGGAATCATTATGGATATGAATGATGTCCAGCTAAATGTTCTAAATGCATTATCATTAAACATCACCTTATTTTCTACACTAACACCCTATTGCACATTTAATCAAATGTAATATTTTTTCCCTTTTTATGATTATATTTTAAGGTGAAAATATGAAACTGAACATAGAAATTATGGAAAGTTAACAATCTGTCTGTAAAAAAAAAAAAAAATTCTGAAAAAGTTTTGGATTTTTTTTAAATACTAAACTGCAAGAACTCAGTGTGTCTTTTAAAGTGTGTTTAAATGAAGACCTCCCACTCACCTCACGAACCAAGAAAAAGCATAATGAGAGTATAGTACAACCTATTTAGCCTTTTTTATGCCTTGGCTTATTTTCTGTCTTGTGTCCGTGTGCATTAAGTGCTCTTGTGAGACCTGGGAGGTTTGACATGCAAGTCACAGTCCCCAAACCCGATGTAAAAGGACGCACTGAGATCCTCAACTGGTATCTGAAGAAAATCAAAGTGGACCCTGGTGAGGAAAATATTCTAATGTTATTATATCTGAATCCGGGTGCACAGTGTGTGATTTTTAATAGTCCTTTGCGACTGTTGCTTGTCAGACTGTACGAACACGATCCCCGCTGTAAGCCATGTCGCACTGTAAGACGTGAAGACGTGAAAACAAATGCACGCAAGAAAACTCGTATCGAGTAGGAGACGCCACACTACTCGACTGTGCCCCAAATCTTCTGACACTGCCAGAATTTAATCAGAGGAAAAATTTTATCACAACGGCCATTAATCAGCTGTCGGGGAACATGTCAAACTAGCTATCAAAGACCACAGGTTTTGGCTTTAGGGGAAAAAAAGAATTTGTACAATAGTGTTTTTTTGTTTGTTTGTTTTTTAAATAAATGTTTTTGTTTTTATTTCTAGATGTGGATGCAGAAATTATTGCGAGGGGAACAGTGGGCTTCTCTGGAGCAGAGCTGGAGAACTTGGTGAATCAGGCTGCACTAAAGGCTGCTGTAGATGGAAAGGAGATGGTGACAATAAAGGAACTGGAGTTTGCTAAAGACAAGATCCTAATGGGTGAGGCTTCACATTCTGTGCACATGATTAAGGCATTATAGATGGAGGACCTGTCCCCCACAAAAAAGCCAGCAACTTATTTCTGACAATTTCTCACCAGGCCCAGAGCGCAGGAGTGTGGAGATCGACAAGAAAAACAAGACAATCACAGCATATCATGAATCTGGGCACGCTATTGTGGCATATTATACTAAAGACGCCATGCCCATAAATAAAGCTACTATCATGCCACGAGGACCCACCCTTGGTCATGTAATTATCACTAAGATAACAGGTTTTGTTGTTGTCGATGCTAAAATAATGTTTCACAAAAACACTTACAGAAGAACATTGCATTTATGTACTTTTATCTTCGCACTCAGGTGTCTATGCTCCCAGAAAACGATCGGTGGAGTGAGACTCGCGCTCAACTGTTGGCTCAGATGGATGTCAGCATGGGCGGCAGGGTGGCAGAGGAGCTCATCTTTGGGGATGAAAACATCACTACAGGTGGGCATCTGTACTGATGGCAGATTAGTTTCTTATGTTTAGTTAGGTCATTCCTAAAGTATTGTTCATTCATTACAGGAGCATCAAGTGATTTTGATGGAGCCACTAAGATTGCAAAGTTGATGGTTACACGCTTTGGTATGAGTGACAAGGTATGATTACTGATTGAAATTGGTAAAGTTTCATGATTAGCCTGTGTTTTATGAAATTTTTTTTTTTTTTTTTTTAAATGACATGACATGTTTCCTCTTTTTCTGAAAATGTATTGAATGTTTATGATGCAAAACCTTTTGTCAACTTTATATTGTTTAAAGAGATTTAGCTTATGTAATGGTAGCTGGAAGACTTTAAATTCCATTAGGACTTTTTAAACATTTGATTGCTCATTTTCATTAACAGCAAAGAGAGAAAATTCATGAGAAGTTCTTGTATGATTCCTATACTTCTTATATTAGAGCTTTGTCTAAGCTAACATTTAATGTCTGTTTTGATTAACCTATAGCCCAATACGGAAAACTGAGTATTGTCCAATTGTATATTTAGAAAGTTCTGACACATTTTATTTTATCTTTATATACACACATATAAAATATAAAGTGTGTGTGTGTGTGTGTGTGTGTGTGTGTGTGTGTGTGTATGTATGTGTATATATATATATATATATATATATATATATATATAATGTATTAATGTATGTATGTATGTGAGCGCATTCTGCAAGCACGTCAAGGCATAGTTTGTGGACACTCAAGTAGGGGTCAGTCTTCATACTTAACGTGTGTACACATGCAGTGCTGCATGAACTAAATCAGAATTAAAGGGACAGCAAAAACGGCAAAAGCAAAATAGAGTTCTGTATTTCACTGTCGGAATAATAAATAGAAGTCAACATGGATGTATGTTTGTTTTGAAAAGGACCACAATGTAATTATATCCAGTGTGTGATTCAAACACAGGGGGATAAAATAAACCTGATCTACTTGCTCATTGGGGGAGCATGTCCCAAGCCTATGGAAGATGGAAATTTTATATATATAAAATGTATAAAAACCAGGTCTTGTTTAACCAATTCTAGGAATTTGGCTACATTAGTGATATTTACTGTTAGGTTAATGTAGTCTGTGTTGTTTTAAAGTGCTGATTTGTTGCCAATTTGACCATTTAGGGTTAAAACATTAATTGTACTGCAGATATTTTTATCTTGTTTCATTGGAAGTCTGAAACTTTTTTCCCCCTCTGCCTTTTCCAGCTAGGTGTCATGACGTACTCAGACCTGTCCAAACATAGCCCAGAAACGCAAGCTGCTGTTGACCAGGAAGTCAGAATGCTGCTACAGGTACCGTTCAGTCTCACAGTCAGTCAGTAAAGCATGCTCATAGTCTTAAGGAGTACACATGCTGATACTGTCTGTGTTCTGTTCTTGTACTTTTTTCATCAGGATTCATATGAGCGTGCTAAGAAACTCCTCAAGACCTACAGCAAAGAGCACAAAAAGCTGGCAGATGCTCTGCTCACTTATGAGACTCTGGATGCAAAAGAAATTCAGATGGTTCTGGAGGGCAAATCTCTAGACCCCAGATGATATTGATCTCAAGAATGTCAAAAAGAGCTGAAGATGTTCATTCATATTCATTTAAACGAAGGTGATTGAATGAGGAAGGACGCTAATATAATGTTCAGTTCTTCCACTGTCCTCAATCAGCAGAAACAAATATACTGAGAAATGTTCTATTTAATTTTGAGTTCTATAATGTTCCTTTACTGGAAGGCCAAACTGATTTTAAAGACACCTTCATAGAGCTATTTGGACTATTCTAATTTCCCAAGCCAAAGGTTTTTTTTTGTTTGTTTTTTTTATATAAATGCCCACAGTTTCAATTTCTTTGTAGCCTTTATGTACTAACACAGTTTATGTATTTCCACTTTCGTAAAACAGCTACTCTTCTGACAAATGAGCTCTGCCAAGCATATTGGAAAGTAGTGGACAATGAACATTCTTGACGATCCTGTGTGTGCAGAAAGGCATGGTTACCTGATTCTACCTTGTGCACTTTCCATTCACTGTTACAAGTCCTGTAAAACAGAGTGGAAAAAAAAGAATGCAAGTTTTACTCTCAAGCCATGAATGACACAGAAACCGACTTCTATATTTCAATAGAGCCATTAAACTTATTAGATCTTATTGAGCTAATTTAATAGCATCATACGGCTGTACTATGGTAGTCTGTTAATGGAAGCAAAGCACATTGCTGGTAAAGATAATAATATTAATAATTATCTTTCTTTTAACTATAGTCTTTCTAGATGAAATGAAGCTGCAACTTGAAAATATTTCACATTTTTAAAAAATTGGTTTGCAAAAGAATTGTGACCTCAGTTATAGTGTACTTCAAGTTATCCGTGAATCTGGTGGACTGGCTCATACCAGATGAATATTTTGTGTCCTGTTGGACAAACTGAATGAATGATTCAGACTGCATTTCTCACCTCATTACATACGAACCAAGAATGTAACATCAGAACATCAGTATTACTTCAATAATAGGCTAAAGGTCTAAGTATTGGTTTCTTTAAGGAGCAATACTTTCTTTGAAACTTTTTAGGAAAATGAGGAAGCCATTTATATTATGAATACTGGTCCTATTTTCCAAGAAGACATTTTTTCTGCAAGAAAGTGATGAACATTGACAAAGTTGCAGGATTATGTACCAAAAGTTTTCTTTTGTCTTTTATATCAGCTGTTGGGTTATTTAGTTGTATGAACAAATCTGATTTTACAAACTAATAGGCCTATTTATTTGTCTGTTAGTTTGACATGGTGCTGATGGTAGTCATCTGTATTTGCCTGATTAATTGTGGCCAGATTTATGGCTGCTAAAGGAGCTGTGATGGCAACCCTGTATATAAGAGTCTATGTAATGTCTGTGTCTGCTTTGTGAATGTCATCATTGAGAATTATTTGCCTAGTTAAAAATGAGCAATGATGATTACCTAATAAAGTATGCTGGAAATGGACAAAATGGAAAGTGTGAGATTCTTTTTTTTTTCATAGAAGATCTTGTAAATGTACCATAGTCTAGCCAAAATGCTTTTAGAATGCAAGAGAAATAACTAAGAAATACCCTGTAATGGAACAGAATCAGTACTTTACTGATTTAAAATAATTGTTAGAAATGTAATAAATAAACCATCAAGGATAACCCCTTACCTCAAAATAATAAGAGGCAACTACTTTAAATGATCACTGCCCATACTGTCTTTAAAGAATAAATACAGAGGAAAATGATCTGTTTTTTTTTTTTTGGAGGGGGGGGGTTAATTTTCTGCTTGGTGACTCTCATCAATGATGCATGATAACATAAAAGCTCTTCTAACTGATCACAATTCTATAATGCCACTGTATTATTGGAGGTTGGAGGGAATGCCTCCATTATGTCCCCTTATAAGAAGTGCCCCTAAATGCCTTTTTTATATTTGCCCAGCCATGCAATTAATGGCTTTTGTTTCAAATCACCATAATTGTGGGTTGCATGAAGAACCCGCATGTAACCCAATATCCCTCTCTTGAAAGAGACTTTAAACAATTCTCACTGATGAGGAAGCTTTATAAAGGCCCTGGGATGTAGTGCAGGCATGGATATAGGCACATACATTCTGATCTGTATCAGGAACAGTGATTACAGAGCTGTATATACGGTGGTGCCAAAACTTTTATCTGCTAAAGAATTGTTGATATGCAAACAGCATGGATGAAGATATTGCTGTAGTTGGCATTGGGTGTAGCTTCCCAGGAGGTAAGTGCCAATGTGTTCCACACAGATTCTCCCCTGAGTATTGTACATAAGTACTTATATATGGCATCCTTACAGGTGAGGGACTTGACAATTTCTGGAAAGTTCTCATTGATGGGAAAAATTGTACTGCGGATATTCCAGAGCAGAGATTTGATGTAACACAGTGGTACAATCCTGATGACACCATTCTTGGGAAAATACAAACTACTAAAGCTGCTTTCATAGATGGGTAAGTCATTTTTATGGTTTTTCTTTTTCTTCCTCTTCTTCATCTTCTTAATCTTACTACTTTTCCTTGTTCTATTTCTTGCTCTACTGCTTGTTAAACTTATTTGCTTTTAAGATAGTTTTGTTCATTTTAAAAGTGCGATCTGTAAAGATAATTATTCTGTTGTTAAATCTTTGTTTTTGTTTTTTTTGTTTGTTTGTTTGTTTTTTTGTTTTTTTTGTTTGTTTTTTTACTGTTATGTACAATCTTGTAATTGGGCAGTGAAAAGGCTTTTGATATTTCAACTGAAGCTGAACTCAAACAATGACTATGAGGTTGACATGCAGAGTGTCTATATAACATTGAGTGTTTATTTAGTATTTATGGCTCTTGGCTAATTAGACAAAGGCCCAATAATTTAAATCACCATGTTTATTTGTTGGCTGTCAATAACTAGCAGAAGTCTATGATCAGTGAACAACACCAAATGTATCTGCCCTGAGAGAAAGCTTTAACCTGAAGACTGTAATTCAGTGTTAATTAGTTCCCTGCTTTTCGTGGGGGTTTAAGCCTTCAATTTTCTCCTTGGTAATGGTAATGCTCGCTGAGTTCAGTTCATGTGATTGGCCTGGCTAGTTAAAAACATTCCACTTTTTGACTCCGAAAACTCCATAATGCTTTTAACAGTAGGCTTTAAGCCACTGCTCTGCTGCAAGTTGAAGCTCTGTGCTCTTTGGTTTGGATTCAGTTGGATTTTCAGTTTCAGTGCTCTGGTTTAGAATCATGTAGTACTTCTGGTCCTATAAAATGGGAGGATTATTTATAGATTGGGGTGTAATTTTAAATTCTGCTTTAGGTCAGAGCCACAAAAACTCTAATAAAAGTCCTTTTTTTTTCAATTACGTATGTATAAATATTTCTGTTGTATTGTGAAGTATTTTACTGTATTTGTATTTGCTATCTACTCTGCTTTCTTTGGAATAATGATCAGTAGAAAAATATGGTAAATAAAAAGTCAACTGTAGAAATAAACCATTATTTTTTGGGTTACAACAATTTGATTCTCTGAGATACAAAAAGTAAAAGATTAATTATGAGGTATTCTGCTTCTTTTCTACCAGGTTCAACGAGTTTGATCACAGGTTTTTTGGCATCTCTGAAGCTGAGGCTAATTTTATGGACCCCCAGCAGAAGCTACTTCTGCAGTGTTCCTATAGAGCGCTGGAGGATTCTGGTATTCCCATGGAAAAAGTCAGTGGCTCCAGAACAGGTGTTTACATAGGTAATAACAACAACAGAATTTTGGTATATTTTAGTATTTAGTCTATTAGTGGAAAGAAAGCTTCATGAGATCACCACAGAACAGGCATTTGGTTGGTAAACAATTCTTAGTACAGCAGTGTCACTGACACTAATGTATCAGGTGCAGCAGCTGTGTATACATATATTTCTGCTCATGCTGTTTTTTAGGGCTCATGAACAGAGACTATGAAACACTACTGAACAACAGCCCGAGTACAATAACCCACTACAATGGCACAGGGACAGCTATGAGTATAGCAGCCAACCGGATTTCCTACACATTCAACCTCACTGGGCCTTCTTTTGCCATTGACAGTGCCTGCTCCTCCTCCTTAGTTGCAGTCCACGCTGCTTGCCAAGCAATCAGACAAGGTAAGGCCTTTCTTAACTTAAAGTACCACAAGGATTACAGCCCCCTTGGAGAAAATGTGACTGTAGTAATTGGAGCTAATGAATTGAACGTGTTTACATTTTATTTCAGTAAATATATTTCCAATGAGGATATTCACATGAAATTTTCACCAGACATCAATATTAACTCAAGAAATCCATAAATATAAAGAATTCACAACATTAAAGTCCATAAATAAAGTTATGTGTAATAAAGTGAAATGACACAGGAAAAATCAGTTCTCCAAGGCAAGGTAAGGCAAGGAACCAGCTGAAATCTGTAAGTGATTAGAAAATAATTATACCTCCTATCTGTGCAAATTAATATCAGCTAGGTTAGTGAATTGATGGTCTGTAAAAAGGCTTTTCGTTACCAAGGTGTCACACAAGAAACAGCTCATGATGGGTAAAAGCAAAGAGCTTTCCCAAGACCTTTGCAACCTTATTGTTGCAAAGCATATTGATGGAATCGGATACAGACGTATTTCAAAACTTCTGAATCCTCCAGTAAGCACCATTGAGGTCATTATCCACAAGTGTAAGCAACATCACGCCATCAACCGGCCACACACATGAGCTGCTTGCAAGATTTCTCACCAGGCAGTCAGAAGAATAGTCAGAAGAGTAGCCCAACAGCCCAGGGCCACTCGGAAAGAGCTCCAGAAACACTTGGAGGCAGCAGGTGCCATCATCACAGAAAAAACTATAGGCAATGCACTCCACCAGCATGACCTCTATGCACGCTCACCCCACAGAACTCCATTACTAAACAAAACGCATGTTGAAGCTCATTTAAAGTTGGCTACAACTCATTTGGACAAGCGTATGAAATACTAGGAGAGTGTAGTCTGGTCAGACGAGAGCAAAATTTTACTTATTTGCTGTCATACTTCACACCATGTTTGGAGAAGAAATGGCACTGCACATCACCCTAAAAACACTATTTCAACAGTGAAGTTTGGAGGTGGAAGCATCATGGTGTGGGGCTGTTTTTCATCACATGCTACTGGCAGACTTCATATAATTGAAGGAACGATGAATGCAGCCCTTTCTGGGAGATTCTTGAGAAGAATCTGCTGCCATCCACCAAGATGATGAAGGTGAGACATGGGTGGACCTTCCAGCAGGACAACAATCCAAAGCATAAAGCAAAGGAAACTCTCACTTGGTTTCAGAGAAAAAAAATCAAGGTGTTAGAATGGCCCAGTCAGTCACCTGACTTGAATCCAATTGAACAAGATTTAAAGACAATATGTTTAGAAGAATGGGCCGAAATCACACCTGAATACTGCAGCCGATTAATTTCTTCATACAGGAAGCATCTTGAAGCTGACATTACAAACAAAGGCTTCTCCACTAAGTATTAAATAAATTTCAGTTAGTGTGTTCAATACTTTTTTCCTGTGTCATTTCTCTTTATTACACACCTTAATTTATGGACTTTAATGTTTGGATTTCTTTGTGTGGATTTCTTGAGTTAATACCAAAGTCTGGTGAAAATTTATGTAAATAGCCACATGGAAATATATTTACTGAAAAAAATGTTGACGCGTTCAATACTTATTTCCTCCACTGTATGTATCGTTTCCAAGAAATTTTACTATAGTGTGTGTGCGCGTGTGTCTGTGGGTGTGTAATACACACACCATGTTATCTGGTTTCTGCAATAAAACAAATAGCTTGATAGCCCCTGATAACATGTGTTGATTTTTCCACAACCACTGTAGTAGTATTATTAGCGTGTCTGATTATTGCCTTCTTTTATGACAACTCATTTGGAGATATTTACTTGTGAGGTTATGGGATGTGCTTGAAGACTATGAAATCTTTTAGAAATTAGTAATAGGAAAATAGAAATTAGTTGGTGGGTCTGATTGTCTTGGAGATCTTTTGTACTTTACTGAAATTTATTGTATGAATTAAATGCTGGATGATATGAATGAATTAGATATGATGGTAAGATCTAAATAATTTTAGACCTTTTTTTTTTTTTTATCAAGTTACAAGTTGTGGAGGTAACCAGTGGTCATAAAATATGCTTTATACACATTGTAAAATGTTTTTTTTTTTTATCCTCTTGGTTTAGGACATGTTTTTTCTTCCCATTAGGTGACTGTGAGATGGCACTTTGTGGAGGTGTTAGTTGTATTCTTGAGCCACGGGTCTTCGTGGCACTCAGCAAAGCTAAAATGATTTCCCCTGAAGGGACCAGTAAACCTTTTTCAAAAAGAGCAAATGGATATGGTAGAGGGGAAGGCTGTGGAATAGTTCTTCTAAAGACTTTGAAAAAAGTATGTATGTTATTTTTAATGATGTCATGATAGATACAGTATAATACATTCAAATTATATATCCAATTTTTATGTTTAGAAATTTGTATTATTTTTTTAAGGCTCTTCAGGACTTTGATCATATTTGGGGCATTGTATGCAAAACTGCAGTAAATCAAGATGGCCACACTGTCACTCCAATCACGAAGCCATCTATGGTCCAGCAGGAGGAGCTGCTCAACAGAATCTATTCCACAGGGACCTACCTGTCTGATATCCAGTATGTAGAGGCTCATGGGACCGGGACTCCAGTGGGAGATTCAGTAGAAGCAGACAGCATCTCTAAAGTCATTGCCAAGGCACGACCCCCAGAGGTAGGGCCACTCCTTATTGGCTCAGTTAAGGGCAACATTGGACACACAGAATCTGCAGCAGGAGTGGCAGGACTGATTAAAGTACTTCTGATGATGAAGCATGAAACTATTGTACCTTCAGTGTTCTACTCAGAGGAAAGTTCTAGCATAGATGTTCAAGCTCTCAATCTAAAAATTCCCACCAAAGCTGAAACATGGCATTACACTGGTTCCATGGAGAGGGTGGCTGGAATTAATAGTTTTGGTTTTGGGGGAACTAATGCACATGCTATAATCAGAGAATATAAAGATGCTACATCCTCTAACTTGGAAAGGTTTGGTTCAAGGAAATTGTTTCCATTGTCTGCTGCCACAAGTAAATCCCTTGAGATGTGTATTGCTGACACTTATCAAAGAATCAGCACAGAAAACAAAGTTGACCTAACAACTCTTTTGTATACATCAGCATGCCGAAGGAGTCACATGAAACACAAATATAGGAAAGTGTATGTTACAACATCTCTTTCGGATTTAGAGGAACAGCTAATGATGAGCCTAAACACACCGCTTGACGCTATTAAATCAGATCCCAAGGTAGTCTTCATCTTCTGTGGGAATGGAGTTACATACAGAGGAATGTGCAAGCAGCTTCTGAAAGAGGAGCCTGTTTTCAGAGAAAAGATCAAAGAGGTTGAAAACTACTTTCAAAATTACAGAGGTACGAGCATTTTACAGAAGATAGCAAGCAGCTATGACAACGATGATTTCTCAAAGCCAGACATTGTCCAGCCCCTCCTTTTTGCCACTCAGGTTGCCACAGTTCATTTGCTAAAACACTGGGGCATCAGACCCACTGCTGTACTTGGGCACTCTGTTGGAGAGGTTGCTGCAGCCCATTGCTCTGGGCTTTTGTCTCTAGAGGAAGCAGTGAAAGTAATCTATTATCGGAGTGTTCTGCAAAGCAAAGTCACTGGAGGGAAGATGCTTGTAGTTGGTAATATAACTGTGTCAGACATTTTGAAAATTCTTCCAGCATACACAGGGAAAGTATGTCTAGCTGCTTTGAACAGTCCTCTGTCATGTGTACTATCCGGTGAGAAAGATGCTATTGAAAGTGTGCACCAAATGCTAAAGAACTCGTTTAAAGCAAAGAATATGTTCCTTCATGTCTTGGATGTTCCTGCTGCCTACCACAGTCATATGATGGATCCAGTACTGACTCAAATTAGAGACAGCATTGGGTCTTTAAATCAACATGAAATGGAATGCGAGTTATTTTCTACAGTAACAGGAAGGACATGTAGTCTAGGAGATTTTGTAACTGGTGATTACTGGGCAAGAAATATCAGAAATCCAGTTGCATTTGAACAAGCAGTGAGAGCAGTGGCCAGTAATAAGAAGAACATAATCTTTGTTGAGATTGGCCCAAGAAGGGCTCTGCAGAGGAACATTGTGGAGACATTAGGAAATGACACAGTGGTGCTCTCCTCAATCCAACCTGACAAAGATCAAGATGCACTACTTACTGTTGTATCCAAACTCTTTGAGCTTGGAGTCAATGTAGACTGGGACCAGTTCTATAATGGGTTTCAGTCACCACCAGCTTCATACCCAGTCTATCAGTTTGATTGCCCTAAAAATGATGTACACTTTGAGGAAGTAAGACAAGGTAATGAGGTGATGTCTCTCTGCCCCCATCCCCTGATAATTCCCCATAAACATAATAAAAGAATGTTCAAATGCAATCTGTCAGTAGAAGCCACCCCCTACCTTTGGGAGCACAAGAGCAATGGTATAGTCATTGCTCCAGGTGCCCTGTACACTGAACTGGCTTTGGCTTCTGTCATGGAATCTATGATCCCAAAGATGCCCCTTGCTTCACTTCAACTTACTATAAACTTTCAGAATTTGCTTGTTCTTAGTAAGAGGTCACACTGTCTGAAAGTGCAGCTTGAGCCACATGAGGACAAGACTTTGTTTCAGATAGAGTCCTCTGCTACAACACATGCATCAGGCACCATTGCTTATAGAAAAGGATCAGCTGTGACTAACCATCAAGACATTCTCTTAGACATTATTTCAAATAGATGTCCATCAGTCATACCAGGGGATCAGGTATATGTTACACTTAACCAGGCAGGGTTTGAGTATGGGCCAATCTTTCAACAGCTGGGTGACATCCAGTATGGAGAGGATTTCAAAGAAGCAGTAGCCAATGTCAGGATACCAGATCAATTGCTAACCCAGTTATACAAGTACTGCTTGCACCCTGTTGTATTAGATTATTTTCTGCAAATGACCTCTGTTTTAGCCTTGAGTAACAGCACTATTAAACATGGATTTCCCTCTGAAATTGGCAGCCTGGTGATAACTGCACCTCTCTGTGAGGAAATGGTCATATATATGAGGCTTACTCAGGAGATGCCAGAATACTTTGAGGTATGTGGTTGCTTCACAGACAGAAAAGGACACACACTGATTGAACTGAAGGATGTCAGAATCACACTTGTAGGAGACAGTGCAAAAGTTACTGACTTTTACTTCTTTCATAACGAAAGATTTGCTGTCCCTGCTATTACCAGCATAAACAGCAAACCAAAAGCTGTTGTCTTTGAGGATACTTTAGGTATTGCGAATGCTCTGAAGACATATTTACACCCATCATCTGTATTTTTCTCTCCAGCTGATGTAGGTTTGTCTTCTTTGCAAGTTCCAGATTTTCTATTGCACTTGGATCATCATACAGCTGATATGGAGAAAGTTCTCTTTATATGGAGCTGTCAAAACCTCAGTTTTCTTAAAACCCAGATAGTTCTGGAGCAGTTGGCTGACATTTGTGAGCTTTACCGTCACATTGTTTTGACTTTGAGGAAGTGCAAGCACTTGCGCACCCTTCATGTCATAACTTACAGATCCTCTGACAGCACCGTTGATCACATTAGTCCAGGATTTGTGCTATCAGGCATGACAAGGGCCTGTGCTGCTGAGTTGTCGGAAATTTCTTTTCAGTTAATAGATCTTGCCACAGTGTCAAGTGAAGACATAAAAGCACTGGGTTATATAATTTGCTCCTATAAAAGCCATGAGTACCCAGAGGTGATGATAAGACAAGGGCAGGTCCAATCAACAGTGATAACACGAACAGCCCTTAATAAAATAGACGAAGGTATAAACTCTTCATGGTCTGAGCGCTTCACCCTCCAGACAGCCAACCCATATGAAATGTCTTGCTTGTCAGCCATACCAACTAATGATGTACTTGATTTTACTGATGGAAAAAATGTGGAGGTCCAGCTCTGTAAAATTTGCATGCACTCCTCAGACTATTTTCCAGTCAGTCTGTCTGACCTGAAATTTGGTCAGACACTATATTGGAACAAACATACGTCTCAGAACCACAAACTTTTAGCCCTTGACTTTAGTGGGACTGTCACAGCTGTGGGAAAATATGTAAAAAAACTGAAAGTGGGAGACCATATAGTCTCCTGTTACCCCACTGTAGCAGCTTCCAAGGTTACCCTTCCAGAGGATGCTTGCTATAAAACAAAGAGACTTCAGTTTTTGAAGGACACTCCTTGTGTCTCCTACATTATTCTTGCTTGGGAGATTTTGCACAGTGCATTACCTAAGGTCAAACAGAACAAAACACTGGGTATTTTCTCCACAACTCCAGACTCCGCTCTGATGAAGATGTTAACTGTCACAGCAAACAAGTCGGGATGGAATGTTGCTACAGAAATGGAACTGAATGCACTTGGCCAACGTTTAGACCAGTGCCCTGTTTTTGTCCTCCTACCTCCTTATGATCAGGCATGCTTGGAACAGTTAAGCAGTGAGGCCAATGCAAAGCACATTTTTTTTGTCTGTGACAGTAATACACCTCCAACAAACATTCTTTCAAATAATAGTGAGAACATGTGCTTCCACTTTGTTAAAGTGTGCAACATTTTTCAGAAATCCTATCTCAAAACACAGAGTTCTGATGTATACAGATGGCTAAAAATGATGCACTTGGATAGCAAATTTTTGTCTTTACAAAGCAAGGCTTTCCATCCTACCAAATCTGAAACAGAGAATGTTGGATCATACTTCACTGCTAAAACTGTATCCTTGATTGTTCTGGATAACAGTGGGTCTATGGCTGGTAGGTCACAGATATATCTACAACCCAGACCAATGCAGCTCTTCTCAAAGACTGCAGTGTACATAGTTTCAGGTGGTTTATCTGGATTGGGACGTGAAACAGTCAAGTTCATTTCACACTGGGGTGGGAAGTGCATTGCTACACTCTCAAGGAGTGCTCCATCTGAGGAGACACAGCTGCATATCAACAATCTTAAAAAGAGATATGGGGCAAGGATAATCACTCTCCAGTGTGATGTGTCTGTGTCAGATGAGGTATTGGAAGCAATCACTGTCATTGGACAAAACTTCCCTTCTTGTCCAATAAAAGGCGTTTTTCACAGTGCTGCTGTGCTGCATGATGGGCTACTTGAAACACTTAACAAGTCTCTCTTTGAGAAAGTCTTGCGTCCAAAAGTCAGTGGTGCACTGAACCTTCATTATGCTACTTTAAACAGCAAACTTGATTATTTTGTATGTTATTCATCCATCTCCTCTTTTATTGGCAATGCATCCCAGGCTAATTATGCAGCAGCCAACTCCTTTCTAGACACTTTGTGCCACTACCGGCGTAACATCGGACTTGCTGCACAGTCCATCAATTGGGGACCTCTTAAATTAGGTCTTCTGTTCAACAAAGCAGATTTTCAAAAATTCTTAGAAACCAAAGGTTTGATGACAATGGAGGTGCCAGAAATCCATGAAGCTTTAAAGCACTGCTTATTGGAAAACAAGCCTCAACAAGTTGTGTGCAAATTCAACTTCAGAACCTTGAGGAACAACGTTCTCTCTCAGAATGCCTCTCTAAAAGTCCGACTAGCAGCCTTAATTGAGAAAGAGTTTGGAGTCAAAACAGTGAATGAGTCCAGGAAGGATCTACAGTCATCTTTTGATGATTACATTAGAAGCATGGTAGGTGACATTTGCAATGTTGATGCAGATGAGTTTGAACCTGAAACCTGCCTTGCTGCACTTGGCATTGATTCAATGTTGGCCATGACATTGCAGAATCAAATGTTTCAGGATATTGGTGTGAATATTCCACTTGTTTCTTTACTCGATCCTAACATCACTCTGAATTCACTGGCTACACTTCTAAAAGAAAGCAATGATGATAAATAAACAACATAAAAAAATGCACCTTTGTATCTTAAATCTATGCTGATTATTTGATCAATTATTGAAAAATGTATAAGGTCGATAATGTTGGCAGGAGATCAAAATGACACATGCTGAATATATTGGTAATTTGTTAATTTGTTTACGTTGTATGTAAAGAAAACATTCTATTAAGTTTTGCTATGTATTTTGCACAGCCAAAATAAACTTTGAACTTGGTACCTGTATGAGAAATAATAAAACTATGATGATAAAAATGTGTTGTTTCTTTGTACACAAAAAAATAGTCAAATGATAGTGGCCTTATATGAAGCTGCCATGTATGTGAGGTGCAGTATTTATACAACTAGAGATGTATTTAAACAAGAAGAAATGTTGCTGAAGTTAGTATATTCAAACATTCTGTATTTCAATTTAGAGCCATTTTAAGGTATCTGATAACATATTTTTTGTGTCTGTATATACACAGCAAGTAAGAGTTTCTGTGGGGATGGATACAGATGTTCTCTAAAAGAGTCGGTCTGTCTTTGCGCTTTGTACCATATATAGAAAAAAAATAACTTTTCAAAAAGGGTGTAATTTTGTCACTGAATTATCAGTCTTAATAATGATTCATTTTAGATTAAAAAATAAACAACACCCACAACCCTGAGCAAAAATGCTCATGTGGAAAGAGTTAAACTCAGTCATGTGACACTTTTATGTTGACCTTTAAAACAATAACAAATAGAAAGAAATTAAATAAATAATTAAAAATGACAAATTTTATTTTATATTGCACTTTTTATATTTAAGGTAAGAAAGCTGTTTGAGATATTGAATGGAAATGATCTGATAAGAATGATCATGGAGAAAGAGTAGACCCTTAAAAGCATATTCAGGTATTTTATTTGTTGGTTTGTTTTGTGAAGGACCCAGAATTATGTTAAAGAAAATCAGAATAGTTTTGAAGTGGTGGGTGATTGCCACAGCAGTTGCTGGCCTCTCACTGTACTCCATAATTCATATAATATAAATGATATTCCAAAATAGTCCATAATTCATATAAATGATTTGTATAAATGATTTATTGAGAAACATAAATACAAGTTACAACAATAAATAATTAATTCTGTTACAAGTGTAATCAGCATAACTGAAAATATGAATCATTGAATTTAACTGAATATAACTAAACACTGTAGCCAAACAGTTTGGTCAAAGGATATAAATAAAAAGATTACGGGAAATAAATGTTAAATATATTTACAAATCAATCTGTCTTTTAGATCCTAGTTAATGAATAACAGGTGTGAGACCTATATTAACTATATAACTATATACAATTTCTCCACAGCATAACCTGAAAATATACATTAAATATTACAGCCATAGCATTGTGCAGAGAACAGTTACTAACATAACGGCAATATCAACACAAACACTAACATTAGTTAGTATATGCACAATAGTTTAATACTATCCCAATGAATATAAATCCAGAACGGTGCATAAATGACACCAATAACAGCATTTGAATTGCACTTCAACATTTACTCATATAAACCATCTTCTGTGAAAAGAACTAGAATCCGGTCATCTCCACAATCGGGAGCAAGTCATTTCTACTCTCTTGATTTCCCCCATTTTCAATTTCCACCAGTATTTTAATCAAGTCTGACAGTGTCTTTTCTGGATCAAGGAGTGTTACCAGAGGCACATTCACTCCTTTATCTTGGAAGATCAGGTTCTGCAGTGTCATGGCTAACATGGAATCAATGCCCAGTGATGACAGACAAATGTCATCATGCAGCTCATCTTGCTCAATTTGAATATTTTCACTTATTAGTGATTTGATATATTCATTAGGTGAAGAGATCATGTTAGTCTGTTCAAGTTTTGAGTTGATCATTTTAGCCTTTTTGAGCTCTTCCTCTACCAGTGCGGATAACCGCATGGTGAGGGATTTGTTTTGAGACAGGACATTATATCTAATGTTCTTGAAATGAAATTTGCACACGACCTGTTGAGGTTTGTTGATCGAAAGGCACTGCTCAAGACTATCATGAATTTCTGTAACGTCCAGGATCATCATTCCTTTTGACTCCAGAAATCTTTGGAAATGGTGTTGGTTTAGCAGAAGACCCAAATTTAAAGCCCCCCAGTTAATTGCCTGCCCAGGAAGTCCAATGTTCCTGCGGTACTGGCAGAAGGCATCCATAAATGAGTTGGCGGCAGCATAGTTTGTCTGTGAAGCATTGCCAAGGAAGGCTGAGATGGAGGAGTAGCACACAAAATAATCCAGATCACAGTGTTTGGTGGCATAGTGAAGGTTAATTACACCATTCACTTTTGGCCTCATGACTTTCTCATAGAGGGATTTGTTTAGGCTTTCAATTAGTCCATCGTTAAGGATTACTGCACTGTGGAACACTCCTTTGATTGGTTTGGATGGGAACAGTTTACTGATCTGAGCAACTGCTTGGTGAACTTGCTGTGAGACTGAAACATCACATTGTAATCTTATGATTACACACTGACACTGGTTTTTTAGATTATTTATCTCCTGTTCTATCTGACCATTTGCACCACTCCTAGACAGGATAACAACATTCCCTCCACCTCTCTGAGCAATGAACTTCACTGTCTGAAATCCAAGTCCTGAGAGCCCACCTGTCACAATGTAAACAGAATCTTTCTGGAACAGCTTTTTGGCTTTTGGTATCAGTGGGATATCTGAAGGTTCATCCTTGGTGTTATGACTCAAGACCACTACTGGCATAGTCTGACACCTGAAGTATGATTTAGAGGGCAAGCAATCAGTGTTTTCACTTTTTGAATTCTGAATGGTGTGTTTTTCAAAAGCCGCAAATGTTCTGTCCAAATGCATGTTTTTTACCCAGTGAAACACGTGCGATTTCCGTGCTCTAATTGATTGCTTTTGCATGAGGCTTGATGTGAAAAGAATTTTCATATGAACCTCATTATTTTGACCTCTAAATGCAAGCTGACTGACACAGGTGTTTGGCTGGTTGTCAGCAACAAGAATAATATCTCTAACACTTGTAATTTCACTTGCTTTTGTAATGACCGTTTCATCATATGGAGGCAGAAGCACAATTCCTGCCATCTCACTGAAATCATGAGACAATTGATCAGCGTTTTTGACCATAGTGACACTCCAGCCTGATTTGACTGCCGTGACAGTTAATACTTTCACCAGAACTGAGTCTGGGACGGTGGAGAAAATTCCCAGCTTCTGGTGCCTGGCCTTGGGTAGGACACAGTGTAAGATCTCCCAAGCAAGTATAATATAAGATACACAGGGAGTGTCCTTCAAAAATGGAAGTCTCTTTGTTTTGTAGCATGCATCTGCTGGAATAACAACTTTGCTACAGGCAGCAACAGGGTAACAGGAGACTATATGGTCTCCCACTTTCAGTTCTTTCACATCTTTTCCCACAGCTGTGACAATTCCACTGAAGTCAAGTGCTAAAAGTTGGTGGTTCTGACAGGTGTGTTTGTTCCAGTACAGTGTCTGACCAAATTTAAGGTCAGAGACACTAACTGGAAAATAGTCTGAGGAGTGCAAGCATATTTTACAGAGCTGGACTTTTACATTTTTTGCTTGAATGGGTTTAGTACATTCATCAGAAACTACTGATGACAGGCTTGTCACTTTGTAGGGATCAGAGGTTTGCAAGATAAAGCTTTCACACTGTGATTTGTGGACACTTTGATGTGAGCTGTCTAAGATTGGTGTGTGAATAATCTGAGGTTTAAGAATCTGGCCATTTTTTATGACTAGCTCTGGGTATTTGCTGCAAGGGTATGATCTGATGATCTCAGCCAAGGCTTTAATGTCTTTCGTAGAATCAATGTCTATCAGCTGAAAGGAGAGGTCTGACAATTCAGCTGCACATGCTCTTGTCATTCCGGACAGTACAAAACCAGGACTGATGTTGTCTACTGTTCCTCCTGATGACCGGTAGGTTACTACCCTGATGGAGTTTTGGAAATGCATTGACTTAAGGCCTGCAACAATTTTCCGGAAAACCTCACAACAACTTGCCATGCATTCTAACACATTCTCTGTTTTGTGCAAGTTTAAATCTGCATCATACCACATGAACAACACTTCCTGGAAGGTTGTATTGACATTTTGGATGTTCAGGTCAGACAGAAAAACTTCAAATCCATGTTCTATCAGTACTTCGGTGTGTGTTAAGGAAATGTATTTTGACGCTGAGTCTAAGTATTGTTGTATGCCTGTGGAAATTCCTAGGTGATCAGCAAAAACCAATGATTTCGGTATTGAGTTGTTGTCATGCTCTGAAACTACGCTGTAACTGTTGTGATAAAAATACTCCTCTACAACACGAGAACGATTCCCTAGGTAGGTAATGATCACATTCTTGAGTTCAACCAAAACCCTGCCATCTTTGTCAGCAAAACAACCACAAATGATAAGTTCCTCATTTCCCATATGTGTTGCCTTCAAATACACAACCATCTCCTTCTGCAATGGTTCAAACACAGTTAGGCTGCCTATTTGTGAGGGAAATCCAGGCCTTCCTAAGAAATGATATGTTCCTGTGACAGGAACAAGTTGCATGAAATAGTCTAAGACTACAGGATGAATGTAGTAGTCATGCAGTTGGGGCAATATTTCATCAGAAACAATAACATTTGCGTATGTTTCTCCAAGTTCCTCTCCATAATAAACATTTCCCTTGTTTCTAAAAACGGGACCATACTGAAATCCACCCAAAGATAGGTTCTTGTAGAACTCCTCAGAACTCACAACAGAGTGACATCTTTTAGAGACACAGTTCAATGAAATGTATGACTCTTCAGGCAATCTTGCCTCTGTTGACTCAACTTTCCCTGATGCGTAGTTTACTGACAAAGAGTGCACCTTGAACTGAAAGCTATGCCCTGTTGTACTTTCAGTTGGGTCCAATCGTACTTTCACATCAGGTGTATTCTGAGACAAAACACATGGGGTGTGAAACTTTATACTGAGCTGCAGTGAGCTTAGGGGCATTTTTGGTTTTACACTTGCCATGACAGCTGCTAACCCTAATTCAACATAAAATGCCCCAGGGACAATGGCAACACCTTGGTGTTTATGCTCATACAGATAGAACAGTGCCCCAGATGAGAGGTCACAGCTAAAGTCCAAGCCATTTTTACTTAACTGTGTAATTACAGGATGGATACTACTGTCACCAGAGAGGGTTGCTTGAGTAAGTACATCTTTCCTCACACTGTCAAACTGATACCTTGGAAAAGGAACTGGTTCCATCTCACAGCCTTTGTAGAATTGGTCCCAATCTATATTGACTCCCATTTCAAACAGTTTGGATACAACAGTTAGCACTGTCTCAACATCTTTATCTGGCTGCACTGAGGACAGCACCACTGTGTCGTTCCCTAGAGTCTCGATGATGTTTCTCTGCAAAGCCCTTCTTGGGCCAATCTCAACAAATATTGCATTCTTGGTCTGTTTAACTGATTTTAGTGCTTGTTCAAAAGCAACTGGCTCTCGGACGTTTCTTGCCCAGTATTTACCATTAACAAAATCTGTTGGGCACACCTTGTCTCCTGACACTGTTGAGAATAATTCTGTCTCTATATTCTGTGCATGTAATTGGCTTATACTGTTCTCTACTTTTTCCATAATAGGGTCCATCATGTGACTATGATAGGCAGCAGGCACATCCAAAACATGCAGGAACAAATTTTTGCCATCATCTGAATTGCTCAAGCTCTTGTGTAAATGATCAATAGCATCTTCATCTCCTGAAAGTGTGCATGACTGAGGGCTGTTTTGTGCTGCCAAGCAAATCCTCCCAGTGTAAGACGGGAGGATTTTCAACACATTTGATACAGGCATGTTGCTTACAACAAGCATTTTCCCTCCGGTTACTGTACTCTGCAAACTACTGCGATAGTAGATCACCTTTACTGCATCCTCAAGTGACAACAGACCAGAGCAATGAGCTGCGGCAACCTCTCCAACAGAATGTCCAAGAACAGCATCTGGTCTAATCCCCCAGTGCATTAGTAGATTAGCAATGGCAACCTGTATGGCAAAGAGGAGAGGCTGAATAATTTCTGGTGCTGAGAAACCAAGCTCAGATTCAGACTCACTCTCCAGTGTCGCTATTAGACCAATTTTCCCATATCTTTGGAAAAGATCCTCAATCTCTCTCACTTTCTCCCTGAAAATAGATTCCTCTTTTAGGAGCTGTTTGCACATACCTCTGTAAGTAACACCATTTCCACAAAACACAAACACTAGTCTTGGATGTTGCTTTGCTGGGACACACTTTTTGTCTTGCGCATGCATAAGTTTCTCTTTCAAATCAGTCAAAGATAACATGTGAAATGCTTTCCTGAATTTATGTTTCCAGTGACTCCTCCTACAGCCAGAAGTATATGCCAGGCTTTGTAGATGTGTTATGTTCTTTGCATTGATATTTTCTACTGTGTCTTCCATCATCCTTGCCAATGATTTCTCTGATGCTGCAGAAAGTACAAAAAAATTGTGTTGTTTCTTGATAGCTTCTTTTGTTGATTTTGTCTGAAGATATTGCTTTACAACTGCATGTGCATTTGTGCCTCCAAATCCAAAGTTATTTATTCCAGCAACTCTAACGGAACCTCTGCTGGTGACCCATTTCTCAGCTTTGGTGGGAATTTTTAGATTGAGAGCTTGAACATCTATGCTAGAACTTTCCTCTGAGTAGAACACTGAAGGTACAATGGTCTCATGCTTCATCATCAGAAGTACTTTAATCAGTCCTGCCACTCCTGCTGCAGATTCTGTGTGTCCAATGTTGCTCTTAACTGAGCCAATAAGGAGTGGCCCTACCTCTGGGGGTCGTGCCTTGGCAATGACTTTAGAGATGCTGTCTGCTTCTACTGAATCTCCCACTGGAGTCCCGGTCCCATGAGCCTCTACATACTGGATATCAGACAGGTAGGTCCCTGTGGAATAGATTCTGTTGAGCAGCTCTTCCTGCTGGTCCATAGATGGCTTCGTGATTGGAGAGACAGTGTGGCCATCTTGATTTACTGCTGTTTTGCATACAATGCCCCAAATATGATCATGGTCTTGTAGAGCCTGTCAGATTATGTACAAAAATGTTATTGTTATTTACAATGAAAAATCATTATGGGTGAATACGTATGTAATATGGTATCTTTTTTATGCAGTGAAATACTTTTTCAAGAGGCTTCAGAAGGATAACACCACATCCTTCTCCTCTGCCATAGCCATCTGCTCTGTTGGAGAATGGTTTACTGGTTCCACCAGGTGAGATCATCTTTGCCTTGCTTAGAGCCACAAATACTCTTGGCTGAAAAATGCAGTTAACACCACCAAATACAGCCATTTCGCAGTCTCCTGTTAAATAAAGCACAGCCAAACAAACATTAATAAAGAATAATAGCCAAATAGCTCATTCTAACTCTAAATATTCTAGTAGAATGCACACACACCTCCACAATTATTGACAAAAACATGCTAGATCACATCCTGTAATTACAATCTCAAAAATGATTTTTTTTTTAATCTTTAAAAATATTTTTCTCTCAGTCTTCAGAAATTATACCTTTGACCATGCCTTATTTTGCTGTGGCATAAATACGAACAAGGTAGCACTAGTATCTATTTGTCATGAATCACTACAGGGAAAACCAAGGAGCTTTCAACCCAAAAAAAAAACTAAAATGGGGACTAAGCAACTGATATGCACCACTGGGGTGCTATTAGTGCTTTGGGCTGTTTTGCAGCTAGTGTTCAAGAGCCTCTTGTGAAGATTATTGGCATCATGCATGTGCCTGGATATATTAGCCCAAACCTTGGTTGCTTCTACCAAGAGGTTAATACTTGGTCTTTCAACAAGTTTCTGACCGCAAACCTATGTTCAGATCATCACATGGATGGTTTAAGGACACAACATCATTGTATTGCTATGAGCGATCATTCTTTCAATTTAAACTCTATTTCTAACCTGTACCCTGACTTAAAAAGGATGGGCCAAATGCACAAACCAAAGACTATAAAGCAGTTTGAAAAATTATTATTGGAAGATGTTTACTGCTGTTATCTCATGGGAGGTGTAATCAGATTTTAATTGTTACAACAACAAAAAAAACTAGACATTTTTTTATGTTAAAAGCCTACTAAAGTAGCATTTTACAGTTACCCTATCCATTAAAACTTACGTTACGCAAGTTTATGAATAGTGTCAATAATTCTAAAGTTGAATGTATATTCATTTTTCTGTTATTTTACCTTGTCTCATGGCTTGACAGGCTAAATGAAGGGCAACAAGAGATGAGGAGCAGGCGCAGTCAATGGATAAAGAAGGTCCAGTAAAGTTGAAGGTATAGGAGATTCTATTGGCAGCTATACTCATGGCTATACCAGTACCAGTGCAGTGGTTAATGATGACAGGATTGACATTAGCCATGGTGAGTTCATAGTCTCTGTTCATGAGGCCTGAAACAACATTTAGGAGTAGGTTTTTCCCCCAAATTTTCTTCTCCTTAATAAAAGTTAATGTTATACTTAACTATTACTGTAATACAGAAAATACATCACTGTTAATAATGAAATTATGTTTTGGTCATTACCCAGAAAAACTCCTGTTCTGCTCCCACTGGCCTTCTCCATGGGCATCCCAGCATTCTCCAGTGCCCTGTAAGTACACTGCAGCAGCATCTTGTGCTGTGGATCCATTTGCTCCATCTCAGCATCGGTGATGCCAAATAATTTCTGATCAAACTCATTGAATCTGTAAATCAAATGTAGTCTGATATTAAGTGGCTATAAATGTATATTTCTACATTCTATAAGCATGTCTATGATGTTATAGAATAAGACATTAAGGACAGCTAATTAGTTAATTATTTGCCTTCTTGAAAAAGAAAACAGCTATTAATTCATAGTTTAAATGAAAGATGGTCAGTATGGAAAGTCACTGTAGGTGTAGATGCTTGTTTACTTTACAGCATTTTAGTGTGATAAGAAATGAAGCAGTCCATAAAGAAATCACATTGTAAATGATCAGTGTCATGTTCCTCTGCCTCTTACTTCCTCTTAAAAAATTCAACATAAAAAATTTACATCTTTTTGCCAGACTTCAAGGCTTACCCATCAGCAAATGCAGCTTTTGCTGTCCGTGACTTTCCTGCCTTATTGTCATCTGGATCACACCACTCCTTCTGGTCAAACCGCTCAAACGGTATCTGCACTGCACAGTTCTTTCCCTCAAGCAACACATTCCAGAAATTATCGAGCCCTTCACCTAGAACAGGCAGATTTCATTTGTGTACACAAAACGCAAATTATATATATAAAAAAATTGAAGTGAATGTTTTCAGTTTAATATGCTTACCTCCAGGGAAATTGCATCCTATGCCAACAATAGCAATCTCTAAATCGTTATCTTTCATGATGACAGGAATCTGACATAAATCTAATAAAAACAAAAGTATTGTACAAGCTAAACATCAATAGAATATTTAAATATGAGTGCCCAACTCAAGTATTTGAGGTTTACCTGCATCTTCATGACAAATCTTTAAGTTGTGAAAATCGTCAGGCGGTTGCTTCACTTATAAACGTTTATATAAGCAAGTGCGATAGATAATGTTTACCAAACCAAGGACAAGGTGCTTAGATAAGATAATTAATAGTTAGATAAGATATACTAAGATTAACATTTAACGTCACTGTATCATGTGGTAGCAGACGAGGTCGGGTGAAGCTGCTGAATCAGTGTTAAGGGTAGAGACATCAATAATCACTAACAATGAAAGATCCTAGTAAAGATGTTGGGCAGAAGCACAGTGTGGAAAAAAGTAGGAAATAAAGTATTCAACAGATTCAACAGTAACAGCACAAATTACACACTTCAATGGAGCATGTAGTCTTACCCATACAAACAAGCAGGATGTAGTCCATAGGTCAGTATGATTCAAGGGTTCTTCAGTTTGTCACTTCGGGCGAATCCTTAGTGACAAGAGGGTTTAATAACAGAGACTAGTGCAACTGGATAATTAAAGCAATCTGGAAGAACTAGGATGTCATCAAGATTATGGGACTGCAGGGGGTTGGGGCTGTCACAATAGAAACCTTGAAGTGTGAAGCGGAAAGAGCAGAGCAACTGTGGGTCATAGGTACAATAGGGAAGCAAAGGCTATCAAGCGTGAGGCTGATAACAAGACTAAGGCTAGAGTGGTAGGTATTACTAATACTGGCACTATTTAAAAGGTTATGCTCAGTTTCTTCTTCTTCCTGGAGAGATAACTCATTCTCAGGCTCTGTCTGTAGACTAGGGGGGTTCACAGGGTTTTTGTATCCAGTGACTCCATTGTAAGAGCTCAAAATTCTTACAATCTTGCAAGCTCACACACTCATTCACACCTACCTTCACCTTTTTTGGAAGGAAACTGGAGAACCCGAAGTAAACCCTTGTAAACATGGGGAGAACATGTGAAACTCTACACACATCAATGTAAAAAACACATAAAAGATAAAAATATTTAAACACACACACACACACACACACACACACACACACAGTACTGTGCAAAAGATTTATGCACATGCAAAGAAATGCTGTAGAGCAAAGGTGCCTTCAAAATAATGAAATTAAAAGTTTCTACATTAAACAAAAATACCACAAAGAGCAGTAAACAGTAGTAAATGAAACAAAGTAAATATTTGGTGGGACAAAAAAATGAAAATAGTAGTCTCCGGTACAATTTGTGCAGTTTTATAAGGAAATGAGCTGTAAGTTTTATTGAGCATCTTGCAGAACCAGCCACAGTTCTTCAGGAGACGTTGAGTGTTGCACTTGCTTTTTATTTTTGCAGCAAAATAGAGCAGCCTTCATTATGTTTTGTTGTCTGAAAAGTGTTCTCTTACATAATATACTGCTTTCTTTAATGACATACAAACATTTTTCTGTAACATTTAATTTTGTGCTGGAAAACTAATGTTTGGGAATCTAAAATGTTTTTTGTACTGACTCGATAATGTAGAAGTCATAACATAAAAAAATCTATTAAAAAGTTTATTTAAAAAAATATATTTCAATTAAATATTTTTTTTTAAAAAGTCTATTAAAAAAAAAAATAGGGTGCCTAAAACTTTTGCATAGTACTATACACACACACACACACACACTTGTGTAATTGTTTAGATTCTTGAATAATGTTATGATAAAAGTCTGACCCAGTGCATAACGTGGTGTTGGTAAAGTTTTGTTTAACCCATGTGAGCTGGAATGGAGTTTTACAAATGCTCAGACTATTTCCTAACATCACTGTCAAAACCAGCTTAAAGGGGGTCCAAAAAACTGGTACCTCATGGTAGCAATTCTACAAAAATAACTACCTACAAATTCTAAACAAAACACAAAACATTCAAATAGAACAAGGGATCAGACTGAAACTGTAAACATGTGTATTATGGACAGCTGCATTTTAAATATTATGTTTTGGGTTTAATATTAGAAGGTGAGTAAAATGAAATATTTCTATAGGACTTCTTTCTGTCCTGTAGAACATGATTGGTTTAAACAGCACTGTTGAATTGGAATTGGTTGCTGACTTGTTTGTGCATATAAATACTTACTTTCGTTTTCACTAGAGCAAGGTTTATTGCAGATGAAGCGTAAGGTCATTGAGTTTTTATAACGTTAGCGATATAATTAGAATATAGTCATTCATTTATCAGTAACCACTTTATCCTGAATAGGATCGCGGTGTGTCCACAGACAATCCCTGTAACATTGGGCATAAGCATGCAGTGCTGTCAATTGCAGGGTACTATTCACACACTTTTAATATATTGCTTCAATATACAGGTGCATCTAAAAAATTTGAATATCGTGGAAAAGTTTTTCCCTGTAATTTAATTCA
Source organism: Ictalurus furcatus (assembly GCF_023375685.1). Taxonomy (NCBI): domain Eukaryota; kingdom Metazoa; phylum Chordata; class Actinopteri; order Siluriformes; family Ictaluridae; genus Ictalurus; species Ictalurus furcatus. The sequence continues at coordinate 19,859,650 of NC_071255.1, read as the reverse complement.
AAAAGTGGAACTTTCATATATTCTAGATTCATTACACATAAACTAAAATATTTCAAGCCTAATTCACTCATTAGAGCTCTTCTCAGGTCAACATTTCTGTATTATAAATTCTTTATTCTAATATTTTGAGATACCGGATTTTTTTTTATTTCCATGAGCTGTAAGCCGTAATCATCAAGATTAAGCAAAAAAAGGCTTGAAATATTTCACTTTATGTTTAATGAACCTAGAACATATAAAAGTTCCACTTTTTGAATTAAATTACGGGAAAAGAAATGAACTTTTCCACAATATTCAAATTTTTGAGATGCGCTTGTAGTATAGATGGAATTGATAATATTTTATATTTAAAATAAAAACAGTATTGCGCATGAATCTCTAGTTGAGAACAAATATGAACTCAAGTGAAGTAGCTGATGCTGAATTCATGGACCATTTCTGGCATTTTTACCTCTTTCTTTTTTTTTTTTTAAACCAGTGTTTCTGTGAGCACAGTGCCAAGATTCATATTTAATTTAGTTTAGGCTACTTTGGATTAAAATACACATATAAATATTTGAAGAACTAAACAGATACAGATACAAATACAGATAGTGGCACTGTGTTAAATTTTGGTATGTGTGTATGTTAAAGTAATAATTTGTTTATGCTGTCTAAATACTGCTATGCTGAATTCAAGAAAAAAAAATCCCTGAGGGGATTGAAAAATAGTAAAGCAATAAAGCAAGAATTAAGTAAAAATTCAGACATGTTTATATGAGGAGTAAACCACAATGGGCATGCTGGTATAGGAAAATAATCAATGACTGATTCTGTTATTTTTCCAGTAGAAGCAAGTATTTCATTCCTCTTATGTCACTGCATTGTGCTAAAAATTTATCAATTAGATCCAAAGATCTTTTTGTCCATTAAAATAATAAACATCCTGTATTCTTTTTCTGTTTTTGAAAAAAATAAAAGCCCCCCCCCCAGAAAGCCCAAAGTCCTCTCTCCTGGCAGAAAACTTCAAAGTACTCTCAGCCTTTTCACTGCACATGAATGACACAACGCTAGGAACCCGCCCCCTAGTGGCAGTCGTATTTATATACAGTGGTGTTCAAAACTTTTATTTAAAACTGGAAATAAAAACTTTTACCATTTTGAAAATTATAAAACAAAAAAATGAAATGTTTTGACTATTCAATATCCAAGATGTTAGAAGCAAATTTGTGATACTGTCCATGCTAACTGCTTTGTACAAAAGGTCAGATTTTCTGTGAGTCTTATCAGTTCCATTGAAGTACATGTTCAGATGACATTCTGATGGATTTGATCTAACTTGTGGAGTTGTGTCAACTCGAGTGCACACTGTCATTAAAGCAAAAAGGGGACACACCAAATACTAATAAACTCTGAAATTCATGTAAATATTTGTTATAATATTTATTATTTTCACTCAAGTTATTGCTATAAAATCACTTGTAATGAAATCCTTTGCATTAAATTGGAAAATACTATCAAGCAGAAGCATTTTCACTAGTGGTCTCAGACTTTTGGTCTCGATCCTGAAAGGTCTATACATTTCAATCAGAACTATAAAGAGCATGTCATTAAATTAAATAATTTCTACAAGAGACCCTACAATACAGATCTTCAGTAAAATGGGGGGGATTGTAGGATCTCTTGTATAATATTTCATTAGAAGCCCATCAACACACTCCCTTCCTGACTAGCTGTTTTAAAAGAAAATATGTCAATATATGCAATCAATTCATGGCCATCAAGCCATTTCTTGGGCAATTTAAGACTCTGCTAGGAAACTACACTGAGATATTTGCTTTACAACAATCAGTCAGCAGATTTAGTCCCATGTTATCCTGAGCATCTGGCAGCTAAGGTCCCAGAGTCGCTGTGCCACATCATCATCCATAGCAGCACTAGAGCAGTTTGCAGGTGCACAGTCACTGCAACAAAGAGAGGAGAAAGTCACTGTAGAGATAACTTTTACATTCTCAGGATGAAAATATGACCATGGAATTATCTACATAAAATATACTATGTTAAAGCTGCAGTATAGAACTTTTTTGGTTAAAAATGAGCAAAAATCAATTATTGAGGAAGTATGTAAAAAAAAATCAGTGTTCAAAACTGTCTCCTTACCATACCCCTATTTGCAACGGTAAGCTTATAACTATGATTATAAATGTCAGTTTGAAGTCATTCGTCTTTATGCGTAAACAGAAAGAAGAAGAGCCGGCTACTATATCGCGTGTGCAGGTGCTGAGGATGGTGGTGTGTTTGTAGTTTGTTCTTACAAGAGTTGCTTAGAATTTAAACTTGTCATGTACAGCAGATGTCTGGATAGTTCTAAATGTAATCATTGATCTGGGGAATCAGCTGTTGTCAAAACCAAGAAGCCTCGAACTGCGGAGAGCCTGCAGTCAAAAAACGACAGAGCCCATACAAAAACGAGAATAAATATCAACATGGCTTTTGAGTGCTCACGAAAACTCTGAGATCTGAAGGGATTGAATATTGATGCAGAGATGGGTTTTTTTTCTGCTGAACTGGTAAGACATTTCAGTATCTCAATAGGTAGCTATCAAACATTAGCGTACTTGTTCACTTGATTCAGCTAGGTATCGAGTTTCCTGTGTTGTTGTTTTTTTGTTTTGCTATGGCGTGTGTAGTAAATTGCACTTATGTTCTGCTAGCTTTGAGCGAGAGAGCAACTCACTTCTACTCCAGGAAAACCATATCCACCACCACCTCTGCTGTCAAGTATTGGAGCTAATATACAACCCATAGGAACACGTCAAACCATCAGATTCATCCGCGCAGAGGAGCAGAGCCGAAGCAAAATCCATGAAAAAAAATAACTCCGCAACTAACTTGCAGTTTTATAATTCAAACAGAGATGGCGAATACTGCAGCCCTAAGTTGTGCCAGTGTTAGCCTTACCTGTAATAGTTGCCACTCTTTGTCTCCAGCTCAGGAGCTACTGCACAGTAGATAGTGGTTTGAGCTCCCTGCACCGATGTCTTGGTAAAGGGCTTGATCAACCAAATGGCTGCCTGTTGGGGTCGATTCATGTGCCTCCACAGTTCTGTCTGCACTACACCAGGATGAAGGACATATGTCGTCACTCCCGTACCTGTCAGACACAACACAGACATGACTGAGCCGAGCAGGCCAAATTAGCATGTGCTCCAAAACTAATTCAAATCCACGAAACTGCCTGATCTCTTGGCACTCACCTTGTAGTTTTTTGGCTAAGCAGCGAGTGAAGAGCACATTGGCTAGTTTACTTTGGCTGTAAGCTTTTGATTTATCATAGCTCTTCTCACTGTTAATGTCATCCAGATTGATGGTCCCCCACTTATGTGCCATGGATGACACTGTGACGATCCGAGCTGGAGCTGATCTTTTAAGTAGGTCAATTAATAGAAATGTCAGGAGGAAGTGACCTACAAAAGCATTTGGGTCATGAGTGTCAACATAATTGCTATTTTATGCCAAACAGTAAGGCTTAAAACCATATATTTGCATTAAACTTGCCCATGTGGTTGACTCCGATTTGCATCTCAAAACCATCTGCTGTTTTACCATACGGACAGGCCATCACTCCAGCATTGTTAATCAGGATATTGAGTTGTTTCTCCTCTTGGGAAAGAAATAGTAAGTCATGATATGGAAGAAAACAAGCTACAACATTTAATTTAATATAAGATTTAACAAGATATTTATGTCTGATCATATTCAATCTAAGCCCTTTATGTAATTTATGTTTTAAAAATATTATGTTGAGTAACATGACATAGACTGTGAACACAAAACAGAAATTGTCTTAAAGCCTGCAAGCGTCAGACCTGTGACATGTTGCATAAAGTGGTAACCATAAAGATCAGCATACCCTGAATATTGGGTAATCAGTTGATATTCTGAGCTCTGTTATTAGTAGTGTTTAAAATGATTAATTATCATGGTACAAGTTATTGTAAGCTAATTTTAAATTCTCAGGCATTTCATACTTATCTTCCCAAATGTATGTATTATACTAGTTAGGATAATCTAGTTAGGATATTGTACTAGTTAGGATAATCTTATTTTATATAAGAAACTAGTACTACCGTAAGAAACATTTACTATTTTAACATGATGGAGACAAGTAAGGTCATCCGTTCAATGTCTCTAGGTTTAACCATTGTAATGTCTTCTAGTTAGATGTTTCGGTAGGTCCTAAGCAAGTTCCAGTTAATCCTAAATGCAGCAGTCAGAAGCTTTATGAGAACTAAATAATTAACTTTATTAGCCATATCTTCACTACACATCACTATACATTAGTTCGCAATAGAATTCCAAATTGATTACAAAATACTACTACTGAATTATAAAACCCTAAAAAGTCTTGCCACATAGTATCTGAGTAAACCATTATGATCTGTTACAGTTACTTTAATCACAAGGTGCTCGCTATATACTTAGAGCTGTAGTGCAAGGTGCTCTGGTTTCAGACACAATCTAAAAATGTTAAGATTAGGGTAAAACATTACTTGTTTGCTCTAGTCTTTGGTAGTTAGTTCATTTTAAAAGGTGGAGATCTAGTTGTTCATGGACATAGAAGCTGGTGCTGCCATCCTAACAGAGTTTGTTGTGAATGTGCTACCTTCAGGCACTCCCTTTTTAGCTAAACGGTTAGAGATACAGATGGGTGACAAAGAAAAAACAAAAAAGTGTCTTAGTAAGATGTTGGACACATTGCCAGACCAGCTTCAATGCATTTGCCATTGATTCAATACGTCTCTAGAACTGTACTGGAGGAGTGAACACAATTGTTCCCAAAACTATTCATTCGATTGGTGTTTTAATGATGGTAGTGAAGAGCTCTTCACATTCAGAGCTCTAACATGTCTGCCTAAAATCGCTTACAGTTGTTAAGTTGGGTTGACATCTGATGACTGTGAAGGCCATAATGTAATAAGTACTGCATCATTTTCATACTCAACAATCTATTCAGTGAGCCCTTGTGCCCTGTGGATGGAGGAATTGAAATCCCGGAAGAGACCTCGCCCATCAGGATAGAAATGTTTCATCATAATTTGTAGTAATTCTTCCCTCGAAGAGGACAACTAGACCAAAAACCATACCAGTGAAATTTAAGGTAATTTTGAATTTGATGGCCGCAACACATCTAAAAAAAAAAAAAAGTAGGGATGGGGCAACAAAAGGCTGGAAAAGTAAGTGTTACTGAAAAGAAACAGCTGGAGGTTAATTGACAACAGGTCAGTAACATGATTTGGTATAAAAAGATCATAAAGAGGCAGAGGCTTTCAGAAGTAAAGATGGACAGAGGTTCACCACTCCGCGAAAAACCGCGTCTACAATTTGTGGAACAATTTCAGAATAATGATCCTCAACTGAAAGTTGTGAAGACTATGAATATCACATCATCTACAGTACATAATATCATCAAAAGATTCATAGAATCTGGAGAAATTGCTGTGCAAGTGACAAGTGTGAAAATCAATACTGCATGCCCGTGATCTTCGGGCCGTCAGGAAGCACTGAATTAAATACAGTCATGATTCTGTAATGGAAATCACTGCAAGGGCTCAGAAACACCTCCAGAACTCATTGTCTGTGAACACAGTTTGCTGTGCCATCCACAAATGTTGGTTAAAGCTCTATCATGCAAAAAAGAAGCCATATGTGAATATGATCCTAAAATGCCGACATCTTCTCTGGGCCAAAGCTCATTTAAAATGGACTGTGGAAAGTGGAAAACTGCAAAGTGGAAAACTGTTCTGTGGTCAGACAAATCCAAATTTTAAATTCTTTTTTGGAATCCATGGACACCACATCCTCTAAACTAAAGAGGACTAAAAAGGAGAGGGACCATCCAGCTTTTTAATCAGCACAGTTCAAAAGCCTGCATCTCTGATGGTATGGGGGTGCATTAGTGCCTATGGAATGGGCAGGTTGCACATCTGGAGAGGCATCATCAATGCAAGGTATATACAGGTTTTAGAGCAGCATACGCTTCCATCCAGATTCCATCCCATCTTTACTTCTGAAAGACTCTGCCTCTCTAAGATACTCTTTATATACCCAATCAAGTTACTGACCTGTTGCCAATTAACCTCCAGCTGTTTCTTTTTAGGAACACTTACTTTTTCAGCCTTTTGTTGTCCCCCGTCCCAACTTTTGAGACATGTCGCAGCCATCAAATACAAAATTACCTTATTTTTTTCTTAAAATGGTACATTTCCTCAGTTTTAACATGGTATGTTTTCTATGTTCTGTTATGAATAAGATATGGGTTTATTAGATTTGCAAATCATTGCATTCTGTTTTTATTTACATTTTACACAGCGTCCCAACTTTATTGGAATTGGGCTTGTAAGAGAAGACTTGAATCCTGTTAGTCACCCGTGTACTCTTCCTACTGTAATCCCACTATCCGTTGTCAACCACAGGAAGACTAGTTCTACTTTTTGAGTATCAGTTCCTCTCAAGGTTTTCTTTCTAATGTTATTAAGGAACAATTGTTGCCACTGTTAAAAGCACTATATACATACATACATACATACATACATATACATATATATACATATACATATATATATATATATATATATATATATATATATATATATATATATATATATATTACATATACATATACATACATACATATATATATATATATATATAAACCCCAGGTTTATATCAGATCTGGAGCGCAGGTATATCCATCATTCGATAGCAGAAGTGTTTTTTTGCCTTCCTTTCTCTTGTGCAATCCCTTTCTTAGTTGCTGAGTCATACATAGGTGTTGCTATGTATGACTCAGCAACTAAGAAAGGGATTGCACAAGAGAAAGGAAGGCAAAAAAACGAAACAAAAAAAAAAACACTTCTGCTATCGAATGATGGATATAAAAAAAAGACAAAATTCTTTTGAAAATAAGAACCTAAAACATGCTTTTTGGAATATTATTGTATGTTCATCAAGAACAATTAGGGGAATAAATAGATCACCTTAATCTGTTTTTAGCAATAAATTAAATGTGCAAATGTTTAGGGATGGCGCTTACTTCCTTGCATCACTGGAGGCTTTATAGTTAACTGTGTTAAGTATATCAGAACTGTTTTAATATGCATGTTGCATACTGAGTATGTCAGATGAATCTAAATGTGCAGTTGTCTTACCACTGTTGATATTCTGGGCAAATTCTCTAATGGAGTTGGAGTCGGCCAGGTCAAGTTTTTTGCAGACAACATTCTGATTCCCAGAAACTTCAGCAATCTCTTTCGTAGCTTCATCAGCTTTCTCCATATCTCTGCAGGCTATGATGACCCGCATACCTGGAAACAGAGACAGAATTGACTCAATAAATATTCTTGACACTTTACTGGTAATAATCCACACATTACAAATCAGTGATCCATTATACATCTAACTATACCTCTTTTGGCCAAATCAATGGCAGTCTCTTTGCCAATCCCGGTATTAGCGCCAGTAATCACTACAGTTTTGCCATCCAACCTTACATCAGATGACCATGGTGTAAAATAGCTCCTGTTGTGGGAAATAAATAAATAAAAAAGCAATTGTGAAACTGCGTTTCCTGGAGAGTTGGTGGGAGCGATTTTCATACATTTATCTGGATTTTCTTTTGTTATTGAATAAAAGTATATGAATTCACCCTCACTGAGGAACAGCTATGATACATGCATTTAGGAGCCACTCCCTTCCTGCTTTACGATAAATTCTTGAGAAAACAAGCGTCAACAGGTTCCAGTAAATTAGCCTGAAACGGCAGATTTCTCGCCTTACCTCAAGGTTTGCATGATCACGATGATGAGGATGCAGGAAGCGATGAGAGAAGTAAAACAAACAAACAGTAAAGTGACTTCTTCTTCGGACTGTACGATAAACACTGGGGTTAATGAATAGATAGGAATTTGAGATAGGTCGGAGCCAACTCCAAATAGGAGAGACTTTAGCTCCAAAGTGGGCGGTACAAACCTCCAGAGGATTTTGATTGGTTACTGTAGCGTCTGTCAGGTTTTTTTTCCCCCAGACTCAATACGGCGGCTTGACGGAGTTAAACGGGTAAACTTGAAGTTTTTACATTTTAAATATTGACACACTGAATCCACAGATTATGTAGAATCAACAAAAATAAGTGTGTTATATTTGTTTAATGATTTTTTAAAAATCCTTTTTTATAATGTGCTGGCTGTGTATGCACCAGGTTACGCTGATAAGGGCAGATGAAGCGAGCTCCAGGACAATTACACCGAAGCATTTAACCCAGGATAGTGCAGTTTCTCATGCATGCAATCCAGCTGTGCTAATGAGTAATGTGATTGTATATGGAAAGAAAATGCATGGCACCTTTTAACACTATGGACTGTAAATATATTTAACATTTTGTTTTTATTTCTGAGTAACTTGTACATATTTTGTAGTAGATTATATTGTGAAGGAATAGTTCACCTAAAAACAAAATCACTGAGCAATAAAAAAAATTGTTGGATATAATGTGTCACATTCACCTCATGGAGTGCAGTTATATCTCGTTTTAAGTTTGTTTCCATACTTTTGAATTTCAAAATTAACATTTAATATTAGACACTTAAAGACGACTTCCGGTCGTCATTTATTTCATATTAGTTCACTACCAACAAGGAAGAGAGAGCTAAAATGTTGTGACGCGGACACTTGAGTTAAATATCTGAATTCGAAAGATCATGCTGGTATGGTTGTTGCTGCACCACGGACTGTATTCAGTGTAACACCGGTTGAGCGGGTACACGTGATCTAGTATGTGTGTTATGTGAGTTGCATAATAGGGTGAGTGTACGCAACTAGATCTGCGTTAACCGTCCATTCTGTATAAAACGAAGGACAGAAGGAAACAGATCACACAAAAATATAAATCGGATGAATATATCTCAAATGCAGGCACATGAAGCGCATGGTTAATCCTCAAAACACGATCTGGGACACACAGAGTCTAGAATCTGGAGCATTGGATCAGCTTTTGGTTCTCAAACGACTCTTTCGGCTTCAAAACGGCACTACCGTGTTTCCTAACCCTGACAAAGTTTACGATATTATGACCAGTGATTGTTTTTCTTTGTGTAACTATCACTGCCTCATACACACAAACACTTCTCTACATTCACACCAAAGAACAGGCCAGAAAGGTTCACATATGCGATTCGGTCCACAATGTTTACCTAAAAGAGTTGGTTTATAGAGCCGACTCTTTCGCGAACGACACATCACTAATCCACGTGTGCTCCAGGTAGAACCCCCAAATCCGAAATGTAGTTGCATTTTATTTTTCTTAAGAAACGTGATTGGAGTAGAATTTTTTTTATGTGGGTTTATACATTTGGTCAAAGTTTATCTAATTATTAAATCGAATAACTGTCAATCTGCAGATAGATAGACAGACGGATGGACGG